>NW_027142890.1:0-120551 GCF_026170545.1 Melanerpes formicivorus
CAGCCTGGCCCTGCCCTGGAGCAAGCCCCACCCCTCAGCCAAATCCAGCCCCAGCCTGGCCCCAGCCCTGCCCTAGCTCCAGCCCTAGCCCTGTCCCCAGACTCGGCCTGTGCCCCTGCCCCAGTCCCAGTCCTGCCCCATCCCAGCCCCCAGCCCCAGCCCTGCCCTCAGCCCAGCCCTGGTCCCACCCCAGCCCAAGCCCTGGCCCAGCCCCAGCCCAAACCTCATCCTTGCCCCAGCACAGCCCCAGCCCTGCCCCAGCCTCAGCCCCAGCCCCAGCCCTGCCCCAGCCTCAGTCCTGCCCCAGCCCCGGCCCCCAGCCCCAGCCCCTGCCCAGCCCCTGCCCTGGACCCAGCCCCAGCCACAGCCCCACCCCCGGCCCCAGCCCCGGCCCCAGCCCAGCCCCAGCCCTGCGTCAGCCCTGCCCCAGCCCTAGTCCCCAGCCCACACCCAGCACAGCACCAGCACAGCCCCAGCCCTAGACCCAGCACCAACCCCAGCCCCAGCCCAGCCCCTGCCCTGGACCCAGCCCCTGCCCCACCCCAGCCTCATCCCCAGCCCAGGCCCAGCCCTGCTCCAGCCCAGCCCAGCCCATCCGCATCCCTGCCCCCAGACCAGCCCCAGCCCCAGCCCAGCCCCAGCCCAGCCCCAGCCACCACCCAGCCCCAGCCCTGGAGCAAGCCCCACCCCTCAGCCAAATCCAGCCCCAGCCCCAGCCCAGCCCCTGCCCTGGACCCAGCCCCAGCCCCACCCCAGCCTCATCCCCAGCCCAGGCCCAGCCCTGCCCTGGCCCAGCTCCAGCCCAGCCCCAGCCCCAGCCCTGCCCCAGCCCAGCCCCAGCCACAGCCCAGCCCCAGCCCTGGATCCAGCCCAGTCGCAGCCCCGGCCCCAGCCCAGGCCTAGCCCAGCCCCAGCCCAGCCCCAGCCCCACCCTCAGCCCCAACCCAGCCCCAGCTCCAGCCCCAGCCCCAGCCCAGCCCCAGCCCTGGACCCAGCCGCAGTCTTAGCCCCGGGCCCAGCCCAGCCCTAGCCCAGCCCCAGCCCAGCCCAGCCCCAGCCCCATCCCCAGCCCAACCCCAGCCACAGCCCTGCCCCAGCCCTGGACCCAGCCCCAGCCACAGCCCCACCCCCGGCCCCAGCCCGGCCCCAGCCCAGCCCTAACCTAGGCCTGTCCCACCCCTGGCCCCAGCCCCGGCCCCAGCCCAGCCCTAACCTAGCCCTGCCCCAGCCCCAGGCCTAGCCCAGCCGTGCCCTCACCCAGCCCTAGCCCCAGCCCAGACGAGCCCCAGCCCCAGCCCCAGCCCAGCCCAGCCCCAGGCCAGCCCCACCCTAACCCCAGCACTGCCCCAGCCCCAGCCCCGCCCCAGCCCCAGCCCCTGGCCAGACCTCAGCCCTGCCCCAGCCCTGGCTCCTGCCCCAGCCCTGGCTCCAGCCCCAGCCCCACCCTCGCCACCAGCCCAGCCCCATCCCCAACCTTGGCCCCAGCCCAGCCCCAGTTCCAGCCCTGCCCCAGCCCTGCCCCTTCCCCGGCCCCAGCCCCGCCCCTTCCCCGGGCCCCAGCCCCGGCCCCAGACTCGGCCCCAGCCCAGCCCCAGGCCTAACCCTGTGCCAGCCCTACCCCAGCCCAGCCCCGGTCCCAGCCCAGCCAAGCCCTGCCCCAGCCCTAGCCCTGCACCGAACCCAGCCCCAGCCCGGCCCCAGCCCCTGCCCCAGCACTGGCCCCAGCCCCGGCCCCTGCCCCAGCCCCAGCCCTAGCCCAGCCCCGCCCTCAGCCCCAGCCCCAGCCCCGCCCTCAGCCCCAGCCCCAGCCCCAGCCCCAGCCCCAGCCCTGCCCAAGCCTTGGTTCCAGCCCCAGCCCCACCCTCGCCACCAGCCCAGCCCCATCCCCAACTTGGCCCCAGCCCAGCCCCAGTTCAAGCCCTGCCCCAGGCCCCGCCCCTGCCCTGGCCCCAGCCCCGGCCCCAGACTCGGCCCCCAGCCCAGGCCCAGGCCTAGCCCTGTGCCAGCCCTACCCCAGCCCAGCCCCGGTCCCAGCCCAGCCCAAGCCCTGGCCCAGCCCCAGCCCAAACCTCATCCTTGCCCCCAGCCTAGGCCTAGCCCTGCCCCAGTCCCAGCCCCAGCCCAGCCCCAGCCCTGGACCCAGCCCCAGCCCCACCCCAGCCTCATCCCCAGCCCAGGCCCCAGCCCTGCCCCAGCCCCAGCCCCACCCCGGGACCCATCCCTGGTCCCAGCCCAGCCGTAGCACAGCCCTGCCCCAGGCCCCGCCCTGCCCAGCCCCAGCCCCAGCCCTGCACCGAGGCCAG
The DNA here is from genome assembly GCF_026170545.1 of Melanerpes formicivorus. Taxonomy (NCBI): domain Eukaryota; kingdom Metazoa; phylum Chordata; class Aves; order Piciformes; family Picidae; genus Melanerpes; species Melanerpes formicivorus. Next base: position 2,304 of record NW_027142890.1, read on the forward strand.
CCCCAGCCCGGACCCAGCCCAGCCCCAGCTCTGGCCCCAGACCTGTCCCTGGCCCCAGACCTGTCCCCAGCCCCAGCCCCAGCCCAACCCTCGGCCCCAGCCCAGCCCCTGCCCCAGCCCTGCCCCGGCCCAGCCCCAGCCCCAGCCCGGACCCAGTCGTGCCCCAGCCCTGGACACAGTCCCAGCCCCAGCCCAGCCCAAGCCCAGCCCCAGCCACCGCCCAGCCCCAGTCCTGACCCCAAGCCCAGCCCCAGCCCCAGCTCTGCACCAGCCCTGCCCCAGCCTAGCCCCAGCCCCAGCCCACCCTGCCCTGGACCCAGCCCCAGCCCCACCCCAGCCTCACCCCAGCCCCATCCCCATCCCTGCCCATAGCCCCAGCCCCAGCCCCAGCCCTGCCCAGCCCCAGCCCCAGGCACCACCCAGCCCCACCCGAGCCTCATCCCCAGCCCAGGCCCAGCCCAGCCCCAGCCCAGCCCAGCCCCCAGCCACCGCCCAGCCCCAGCCCTGGACCCAGCCCCAGCCCCAGCCCTCTCCCAGTCCCCGCCCCAGCCCCAGCCCCAGCCCCACCCCCTGCCCCAGCCCCGGCGCCAGCCCCAGCCAAGCCCCACTCATGGCCCCATCCCCGGCCCCAGCCCAGCCCTGCCCCAGCCCAGCCTTGCCCCAGCCCAGCCCCAGCCCAGCCCCAGCCCTGCACAGCCCAGCCCCAGCCACAGCCTAGTTCCAGCCCTGGATCCAGCCCCAGTCGCAGCCCCGGCCCCAGCCCAGCCCTAGCCCAGACCCAGCCCCACCCTCAGCCCCAGCCCAGCCCCAGCCCCAGCCCTGCCCCAGCCCTGCCCTCAGCCCAGCCCCAGCCCCAGCCCGGACCCAGTCGTGCCCCAGCCCTGGACCCAGTCCCAGCCCCAGCCCAGCCCCAGCCCCACCCCCGGCCCCAGCCCCAGCGCCCAGCCCATCCCTAGACCAGCCCTGTCCCAGCCCCAGCCCTAGTCCAGCCCTGCCCTGCCCCAGTCCCAGCCCCAGCCCCGGCCTCAGCCCAGCCTAGCCCCAGCCCTGTCCCAGCCCCAGGCCTAGCCCAGCCGTGCCCTCAGCCCAGCCCCAGCCCCAAGCCCAGCCCCAGCCTAGCCCCAGCCCTGCCCCAGCCCCAGCCCCTGGCCGGACCTCAGCCCTGCCCCAGCCCCTGGCTCCTACCCCAGCCCTGGCTCCAGCCCCAGCCCCAGCCCTGCCCAAGCCTTGGTTCCAGCCCCAGCCCCAGCCCTGCGCCAACCCAGCCCCAGCCCAAGGCCCAGCCTCAAGCCTAGTCCTGCCCCAGCCCTGGCCCCAATCCAGCCCCAGCCATGCCCCCAGCCCAGACCTGCCCCCAGCCCCAGCCCAAGACCCAGCCCCCAGCCTACTCCAGCCCCAGCCCCGGCCCCAACCTCAGTCCCAGCCCTACCCCAGGCCCCAGCCCCTGCCCCCAGCCCAGCCCCACACCTGCATCAGCCCTGCCCCAGCCCTAGTCCCCAGCCCACCCCAGCAGAGCACCAGCACAGCCCCAGCCCTAGACCCAGCCCAGCCCCAGCCCCAGCCCAGCCCCTGCCCTGGACCCAGCCCGAGCCCCACCCCAGCCTCATCCCCAGCCCAGGCCCAGCCCTGCCCTGGCCCCAGTCCCAGTCCTGCCCCAGCCCAGCCCCCAGCCCCAGCCCTGCCCTCAGCCCAGCCCCAGCCCCTGCCTGGCCCCAGCCCTGTCCCCCAGCCCTAGCCCCAGCCCAGCCACAGGCCCTGCCCAGGCCTAGCCACAGCCCTGCCCCAGCCCTGGCTCCTGCCCCAGCCCTGGCTCCAGCCCCAGCCCCAGCCCTGCCCAAGCCTTGGTTCCAGCCCCAGCCCCAGCCCTGCGCCAACCCAGCCCCAGCCAAGGCCCAGCCTCAAGCCTAGTCCTGCCCCAGCCCAAGCCCCAATCCAGCCCCAGCCATGCCCCCAGCCCAGCTCCAGTTCCAGTCCTGCCCCAGCCCTGCCTCTGCCCCCGGCCCCAGCCCCTACCCAAGACTCGGCCCCAGCCCAACCCCAGCCCAGCCCCAGCCCCAGCCCTGCCCCAGCCCAGCCCCAGCCACCGCCCAGCCCCAGCCCTGCCCCAGCCCTGGCCCCAGCCCTGCCCCAGGTCTGGCCCCAGCCCTGGCCCCAGCCCCGGCCCCTGCCCCCAGCCCCAGCCCTAGCCCAGCCCCGCCCTCAGCCCCAGCCCCAGCCCCAGCCCCAGCCCCAGCCCCAGCCCTAGCCCAGCCCCGCCCTCAGCCCCAGCCCAGCCCCTACCCCAGCCCTGCCCCTGCCCCAGCCCCCGCCCTGCCCAGCCCCAGCCCAGCACCGAACCCAGCCCCAGCCCCAGCCCCTCCCCCGGCCCCAGCCCCAGCCCCAGCCCATCCCTAGACCAGCCCTGTCCCAGCCCCAGCCCTAGTCCAGCCCTGCCCTGCCCCAGTCCCAGCCCCAGCCCCGGCCTCAGCCCAGCCCTAGGCCCAGCCCTGCCCCAGCCCCAGGCCTAGCCCAGCCGTGCCCTCAGCCCAGCCCCAGCCCCAGGCCCAGCCCCAGCCTAGCCCCAGCCCTGCCCCAGCCCCAGCCCCTGGCCGGACCTCAGCCCTGCCCCAGCCCTGGCTCCTACCCCAGCCCTGGCTCCAGCCCCAGCCCCAGCCCTGCCCAAGCCTTGGTTCCAGCCCCAGCCCCAGCCCTGCGCCAACCCAGCCCCAGCCCAAGGCCCAGCCTCAAGCCTAGTCCTGCCCCAGCCCTGGCCCCAATCCAGCCCCAGCCATGCCCCCAACCCAGCCCCAGCCATGCCCCCCAGCCCAGACCTGCCCCCAGCCCCAGCCCAAGACCCAGCCTCCAGCCTACTCCAGCCCCAGCCCCGGCCCCAACCTCAGTCCCAGCCCTACCCCAGGCCCCAGCCCCTGCCCCCAGCCCAGCCCCACACCTGCATCAGCCCTGCCCCAGCCCTAGTCCCCAGCCCACCCCCAGCAGAGCACCAGCACAGCCCCAGCCCTAGACCCAGCCCAGCCCCAGCCCCAGCCCAGCCCCTGCCCTGGACCCAGCCCGAGCCCCACCCCAGCCTCATCCCCAGCCCAGGCCCAGCCCTGCCCCGGCCCAGCCCCAGCCCCAGCCCCAGCCCCAGCCAATCCCCACTCACGGCCCCATCCCTGGCCCCAGCCCAGCCCTGCCCCAGCCCCAGCCCTGCACCGAACCCAGCCCCAGCCTGGCCCCAGCCCTGCCCCAGCCCAACCCCAGCCACAGCCCAGCCACAGCCCTGGATCCAGCCCCAGTCGCTGCCCCACCCCCAGCCCCTGCCCTAGCCCAGCCCCAACCCTGGACCAAGCCCCACCCCTGAGCCGAACCCAGCCCCAGCCTGGCCCCAGCCCTGCCCTAGCTCCAGCCCTAGCCCTGTCCCCAGCCTCGGCCCGTGCCCCTGCCCCAGTCCCAGTCCTGCCCCATCCCAGCCCCCAGCCCCAGCCCTGCCCCCAGCCCAGCCCCAGACCCAGCCTGGCCTCAGCCCTGTCCCCAGCCCCAGCCACAGACCAGCCCCAGGCCCAGCCCCAGCCTAGCCCCAGCCCTGCCCCAGCCCTGGCTCCTGCCCCAACCCTGGCTCCAGCCCCAGCCCCAGCCCTGCCCAAGCCTTGGTTCCAGCCCCAGCCCCACCCTCGCCACCAGCCCAGCCCCAGCCCCAACCTTGGCCCCAGCCCAGCCCCAGTTCAAGCCCTGCCCCAGGCCCCGACCCTGTCCCCGGCCCCAGCCCCGGCCCCAGACTCGGCCCCAGCCCAGGCCCAGGCCTAGCCCTGTGCCAGTCCTACCCCAGCCCAGCCCCGGTCCCAGCCCAGCCCAAGCCCTGGCCCAGCCCCAGCCCAAACCCCATCCTTGCCCCCAGCCTAGGCCTAGCCCTGCCCCAGTCCCAGCCCCAGCCCAGCCCCAGCCCTGGACCCAGCCCCAGCCCCACCCCAGCCTCATCCCCAGCCCAGGCCCAGCACTGCCCCAGCCCCAGCCCTGCCCCAGCCCCAGCCCCACCCCGGGACCCATCCCTGGTCCCAGCCCAGCCGTAGCACAGCCCTGCCCCAGGCCCCGCCCTGCCCAGCCCCAGCCCTGCACCGAGGCCAGCCCCAGCCCGGACCCAGCCCAGCCCCAGCTCTGGCCCCAGACCTGTCCCCAGCCCCAGCCCCAGCCCCACCCTCGGCCCCAGCCCAGCCCCTGCCCCAGCCCTGCCACAGCCCCAGCCACAGCCCAGCCACAGCCCTGGACCCAGCCCCAGTCGCAGCCCCAGCCCAGCCCTAGCCCAGACCCAGCCCCACCCTCAGCCCCAGCCCAGCCCCAGCCCCAGCCCTGCCCCAGCCCTGCCCTCAGCCCAGCCCCAGCCCCAGCCCGGACCCAGTCATGCCCCAGCCCTGGACCCAGTCCCAGCCCCAGCCCAGCCCAAGCCCAGCCCCAGCCACCGCCCAGCCCCAGTCCTGACCCCAAGCCCAGCCCCAGCCCCAGCTCTGCCCCAGCCCTGCCCCAGCGTAGCCCCAGCCCCAGCCCAGCCCCTGCCCTGGACCCAGCCCCAGCCCCACCCCAGCCTCACCCCAGCCCAGGCCCAGCCCTGCCCCAGCCCAGCCCTGCCCCATCCCCATCCCTGCCCCCAGCCCAGCCCCAGCCCCAGCCCTGCCCAGCCCAGCCCCAGGCACCACCCAGCCCCCACCCGAGCCTCATCCCCCAGCCCTGGCCCAGCCCAGCCCCAGCCCAGCCCCAGCCACCGCCCAGCCCCCAGCCCCAGCCCCACCCCCCTGCCCCAGCCCCGGCGCCAGCCCCAGCCAAGCCCCACTCATGGACCCATCCCCGGCCCCAGCCCAGCCCTGCCCCAGCCCAGCCTTGCCCCAGCCCAGCCCCAGCCCAGCCCCAGCCCCTGCCACAGCCCAGCCCCAGCCACAGCCTAGTTCCAGCCCTGGATCCAGCCCCAGTCGCAGCCCCGGCCCCAGCCCAGCCCTAGCCCAGCCCCAGCCCCACCCTCAGCCCCAGCCCAGCCACAGCCCCAGCCCTGCCCCAGCCCTGCCCTCAGCCCAGCCCCAGCCCCAGCCCGGACCCAGTCGTGCCCCAGCCCTGGACCCAGTCCCAGCCCCAGCCCAGCCCAAGCCCAGCCCCAGCCACCGCCCAGCCCCAGTCCTGACCCCAAGCCCAGCCCCAGCCCCAGCTCTGCACCAGCCCTGCCCCAGCCCCAGCCCCAGCCCCAGCCCTAGCCCAGCACCGCCCTCAGCCCCAGCCAAGCCCCTACCCCAGCCCTGCCCCTGCCCCAGCCCCCGCCCTGCCCAGCCCCAGCCCCAGCCCATCCCTAGACCAGCCCTGTCCCAGCCCCAGCCCTAGTCCAGCCCTGCCCTGCCCCAGTCCCAGCCCCAGCCCCGGCCTCAGCCCAGCCTAGCCCCAGCCCTGCCCCAGCCCCAGGCCTAGCCCAGCCGTGCCCTCAGCCCAGCCCCAGCCCCAAGCCCAGCCCCAGCCTAGCCCCAGCCCTGCCCCAGCCCCAGCCCCTGGCCGGACCTCAGCCCTGCCCCAGCCCTGGCTCCTACCCCAGCCCTGGCTCCAGCCCCAGCCCCAGCCCTGCCCAAGCCTTGGTTCCAGCCCCAGCCCCAGCCCTGCGCCAACCCAGCCCCAGCCCAAGGCCCAGCCTCAAGCCTAGTCCTGCCCCAGCCCTGGCCCCAATCCAGCCCCAGCCATGCCCCCAGCCCAGACCTGCCCCAGCCCCGGCCCCAGCCCCAGCCCCAGCCCTGCCCCCAACCCAGCCCCAGCCATGCCCCCAGCCCAGACCTGCCCCCAGCCCCAGCCCAAGACCCAGCCTCCAGCCTACTCCAGCCCCAGCCCTGGCCCCAACCTCAGTCCCAGCCCTACCCCAGGCCCCAGCCCCTGCCCCCAGCCCAGCCCCACACCTGCATCAGCCCTGCCCCAGCCCTAGTCCCCAGCCCACCCCCAGCAGAGCACCAGCACAGCCCCAGCCCTAGACCCAGCCTAGCCCCAGCCCCAGCCCAGCCCCTGCCCTAGACCCAGCCCCAGCCCCACCCCAGCCTCACCCCAGCCCAGGCCCAGCCCTGCCCCAGCCCAGCCCAGCCCCATCCCCATCCCTGCTCCCAGCCCAGCCCCAGCCCCAGCCCTGCCCAGCCCAGCCCCAGGCACCACCCAGCCCCACCCGAGCCTCATCCCCAGCCCAGGCCCAGCCCAGCCCCAGCCCAGCCCCAGCCACCGCCCAGCCCCAGCCCTGGACCCAGCCCCAGCCCCAGCCCTCTCCCAGTCCCCGGCCCAGCCCCAGCCCCAGCCCCAGCCCCACCCCCTACCCCAGCCCCGGCGCCAGCCCCAGCCAAGCCCCACTCATGGCCCCATCCCCGGCCCCAGCCCAGCCCTGCCCCAGCCCAGCCTTGCCCCGGCCCAGCCCCAGCCCAGCCCCAGCCCTGCCACAGCCCAGCCCCAGCCACAGCCTAGTTCCAGCCCTGGATCCAGCCCCAGTCGCAGCCCCGGCCCCAGCCCAGCCCTAGCCCAGACCCAGCCCACACCCTCAGCCCCAGCTCAGCCCCAGCCCCAGCCCTGCCCCAGCCCTGCCCTCAGCCCAGCCCCAGCCCCAGCCCGGACCCAGTCGTGCCCCAGCCCTGGACCCAGTCCCAGCCCCCAGCCCCAGCCACCGCCCAGCCCCAGTCCTGACCCCAAGCCCAGCTCCAGCCCCAGCTCTGCACCAGCCCTGCCCCAGCCCCAGCCCCAGCCCCAGCCCTAGCCCAGCCCCGCCCTCAGCCCCAGCCCAGCCCCTACCCCAGCCCTGCCCCTGCCCCCAGCCCCCGCCCTGCCCAAGCCTTGGTTCCAGCCCCAGCCCCAGCCCTGCGCCAACCCAGCCCCAGCCAAGGCACAGCCTCAAGCCTAGTCCTGCCCCAGCCCAAGCCCCAATCCAGCCCCATCCCTAAACCTACCTCAGCCCTAGCCCCAGCCCTGTCCGCAGCCCCTGCCCCAGCCCCACCCTCGCCACCCAGCCCAGCCCCAGCCCCAACCTTGCCCCCAGCCCAGCTCCAGTTCCAGCCCAGCCCCAGCCCTGCCTCTGCCCTGGCCCCAACCCCTACCCAAGACTCGGCCCCCAGCCCAACCCCAGCCCAGCCCCAGCCCCAGCCCTGCCCCAGCCCAGCCCCAGCCCTGGCCCCACCCCCGGCCCCTGCCCCAGCCATAGCCCTAGCCCAGCCCTGCCCCTGCCCCAGCCCCCGCCCTGCCCAGCCCCAGCCCTGCACCAAAACTAGCCCCAGCCCCAGCCCCTCCCCCGGCCCCAGCCCCAGCCCAGCCACAGCCCCAGCCCTGCCCCAGCCCTGCCCTCAGCCCAGCCCCAGCCCCAGCCCGGACCCAGTCGTGCCCCAGCCCTGGACCCAGTCCCAGCCCCAGCCCAGCCCAAGCCCAGCCCCAGCCACCGCCCAGCCCCAGTCCTGACCCCAAGCCCAGCCCCCAGCCCCAGCTCTGCACCAGCCCTGCCCCAGCCCCAGCCCCAGCCCCAGCCCTAGCCCAGCACCGCCCTCAGCCCCAGCCAAGCCCCTACCCCAGCCCTGCCCCTGCCCCAGCCCCCGCCCTGCCCAGCCCCAGCCCCAGCCCATCCCTAGACCAGCCCTGTCCCAGCCCCAGCCCTAGTCCCAGCCCTGCCCTGCCCCAGTCCCAGCCCCAGCCCCGGCCTCAGCCCAGCCTAGCCCCAGCCCTGCCCCAGCCCCAGGCCTAGCCCAGCCGTGCCCTCAGCCCAGCCCCAGCCCCAAGCCCAGCCCCAGCCTAGCCCCAGCCCTGCCCCAGCCCCAGCCCCTGGCCGGACCTCAGCCCTGCCCCAGCCCTGGCTCCTACCCCAGCCCTGGCTCCAGCCCCAGCCCCAGCCCTGCCCAAGCCTTGGTTCCAGCCCCAGCCCCAGCCCTGCGCCAACCCAGCCCCAGCCCAAGGCCCAGCCTCAAGCCTAGTCCTGCCCCAGCCCTGGCCCCAATCCAGCCCCAGCCATGCCCCCAGCCCAGACCTGCCCCAGCCCCGGCCCCAGCCCCAGCCCCAGCCCTGCCCCCAACCCAGCCCCAGCCATGCCCCCAGCCCAGACCTGCCCCCAGCCCCAGCCCAAGACCCAGCCTCCAGCCTACTCCAGCCCCAGCCCTGGCCCCAACCTCAGTCCCAGCCCTACCCCAGGCCCCAGCCCCTGCCCCCAGCCCAGCCCCACACCTGCATCAGCCCTGCCCCAGCCCTAGTCCCCAGCCCACCCCCAGCAGAGCACCAGCACAGCCCCAGCCCTAGACCCAGCCTAGCCCCAGCCCCAGCCCAGCCCCTGCCCTAGACCCAGCCCCAGCCCCACCCCAGCCTCACCCCAGCCCAGGCCCAGCCCTGCCCCAGCCCAGCCCAGCCCCATCCCCATCCCTGCTCCCAGCCCAGCCCCAGCCCCAGCCCTGCCCAGCCCAGCCCCAGGCACCACCCAGCCCCACCCGAGCCTCATCCCCCAGCCCAGGCCCAGCCCAGCCCCAGCCCAGCCCCAGCCACCGCCCAGCCCCAGCCCTGGACCCAGCCCCAGCCCCAGCCCTCTCCCAGTCCCCGGCCCAGCCCCAGCCCCAGCCCCAGCCCCACCCCCCTACCCCAGCCCCGGCGCCAGCCCCAGCCAAGCCCCACTCATGGCCCCATCCCCGGCCCCAGCCCAGCCCTGCCCCAGCCCAGCCTTGCCCCGGCCCAGCCCCAGCCCAGCCCCAGCCCTGCCACAGCCCAGCCCCAGCCACAGCCTAGTTCCAGCCCTGGATCCAGCCCCAGTCGCAGCCCCGGCCCCAGCCCAGCCCTAGCCCAGACCCAGCCCACACCCTCAGCCCCAGCTCAGCCCCAGCCCCAGCCCTGCCCCAGCCCTGCCCTCAGCCCAGCCCCAGCCCCAGCCCGGACCCAGTCGTGCCCCAGCCCTGGACCCAGTCCCAGCCCCAGCCCCAGCCACCGCCCAGCCCCAGTCCTGACCCCAAGCCCAGCTCCAGCCCCAGCTCTGCACCAGCCCTGCCCCAGCCCCAGCCCCAGCCCCAGCCCTAGCCCAGCCCCGCCCTCAGCCCCAGCCCAGCCCCTACCCCAGCCCTGCCCCTGCCCCAGCCCCCGCCCTGCCCAAGCCTTGGTTCCAGCCCCAGCCCCAGCCCTGCGCCAACCCAGCCCCAGCCAAGGCACAGCCTCAAGCCTAGTCCTGCCCCAGCCCAAGCCCCAATCCAGCCCCATCCCTAAACCTACCTCAGCCCTAGCCCCAGCCCTGTCCGCAGCCCCTGCCCCAGCCCCACCCTCGCCACCAGCCCAGCCCCAGCCCCAACCTTGCCCCCAGCCCAGCTCCAGTTCCAGCCCAGCCCCAGCCCTGCCTCTGCCCTGGCCCCAACCCCTACCCAAGACTCGGCCCCAGCCCAACCCCAGCCCAGCCCCAGCCCCAGCCCTGCCCCAGCCCAGCCCCAGCCCTGGCCCCACCCCCGGCCCCTGCCCCAGCCATAGCCCTAGCCCAGCCCTGCCCCTGCCCCAGCCCCCGCCCTGCCCAGCCCCAGCCCTGCACCAAAACTAGCCCCAGCCCCAGCCCCTCCCCCGGCCCCAGCCCCAGCCCCAGCCCATCCCTAGACCAGCCCTGTCCCAGCCCCAGCCCTAGTCCAGCCCTGCCCTCCCCAGTCCCAGCCCCAGCCCCAGGCTCAGCCCAGCCTAGGCCCAGCCCTGCCCCAGCCTCAGGCCTAGCCCAGCCGTGCCCTCAGCCCAGCCCAGCCACAGGCCCTGCCCAGGCCTAGCCACAGCCCTGCCCCAGCCCTGGCTCCTGCCCCAGCCCTGGCTCCAGCCCCAGCCCCAGCCCTGCCCAAGCCTTGGTTCCAGCCCCAGCCCCAGCCCTGCGCCAACCCAGCCCCAGCCAAGGCCCAGCCTCAAGCCTAGTCCTGCCCCAGCCCAAGCCCCAATCCAGCCCCAGCCATGCCCCCAGCCCAGCTCCAGTTCCAGTCCTGCCCCAGCCCTGCCTCTGCCCCGGCCCCAGCCCCTACCCAAGACTCGGCCCCAGCCCAACCCCAGCCCAGCCCCAGCCCCAGCCCTGCCCCAGCCCAGCCCCAGCCACCGCCCAGCCCCAGCCCTGCCCCAGCCCTGGCCCCAGCCCTGCCCCAGGTCTGGCCCCAGCCCTGGCCCCAGCCCCGGCCCCTGCCCCAGCCCCAGCCCTAGCCCAGCCCCGCCCTCAGCCCCAGCCCCAGCCCCAGCCCCAGCCCCAGCCCCAGCCCTAGCCCAGCCCCGCCCTCAGCCCCAGCCCAGCCCCTACCCCAGCCCTGCCCCTGCCCCAGCCCCCGCCCTGCCCAGCCCCAGCCCAGCACCGAACCCAGCCCCAGCCCCAGCCCCTCCCCCGGCCCCAGCCCCAGCCCCAGCCCATCCCTAGACCAGCCCTGTCCCAGCCCCAGCCCTAGTCCAGCCCTGCCCTGCCCCAGTCCCAGCCCCAGCCCCGGCCTCAGCCCAGCCTAGGCCCAGCCCTGCCCCAGCCCCAGGCCTAGCCCAGCCGTGCCCTCAGCCCAGCCCCAGCCCCAGGCCCCAGCCCCAGCCTAGCCCCAGCCCTGCCCCAGCCCCAGCCCCTGGCCGGACCTCAGCCCTGCCCCAGCCCTGGCTCCTACCCCAGCCCTGGCTCCAGCCCCAGCCCCAGCCCTGCCCAAGCCTTGGTTCTAGCCCCAGCCCCAGCCCCAGCCCTGCGCCAACCCAGCCCCAGCCCAAGGCCCAGCCTCAAGCCTAGTCCTGCCCCAGCCCTGGCCCCAATCCAGCCCCAGCCATGCCCCCAGCCCAGACCTGCCCCAGCCCCGGCCCCAGCCCCAGCCCCAGCCCTGCCCCCAACCCAGCCCCAGCCATGCCCCCAGCCCAGACCTGCCCCCAGCCCCAGCCCAAGACCCAGCCTCCAGCCTACTCCAGCCCCAGCCCCGGCCCCAACCTCAGTCCCAGCCCTACCCCAGGCCCCAGCCCCTGTCCCAGCCCAGCCCCACACCTGCATCAGCCCTGCCCCAGCCCTAGTCCCCAGCCCACCCCCAGCAGAGCACCAGCACAGCCCCAGCCCTAGACCCAGCCCAGCCCCAGCCCCAGCCCAGCCCCTGCCCTGGACCCAGCCCGAGCCCCACCCCAGCCTCATCCCCAGCCCAGGCCCAGCCCTGCCCCGGCCCAGCCCCAGCCCCAGCCCCAGCCAATCCCCACTCACGGCCCCATCCCTGGCCCCAGCCCAGCCCTGCCCCAGCCCCAGCCCTGCACCGAACCCAGCCCCAGCCTGGCCCCAGCCCTGCCCTAGCTCCAGCCCCAGCATCGGCCCGTGCCCCTGCCCCAGTCCCAGTCCTGCCCCATCCCAGCCCCAGCCACAGCCCTGCCCTCAGCCCAGCCCCAGAACCAGCCTGGCCCCAGCCCTGTCCCCAGCCCCAGCCCTAGCCCAGCCCTGCCCACAGCCCTGCCCCAGCCCCAGCCCCACCCTTGGCCCCAGCCCAGCCCCTTCCCCAGCCCTGCCCCAGCCCAGCCCCAGCCCCTGCCCAGCCCCTGCCCTGGACCCAGCCCCAGACCAGCCCCAGCCCAGCCCCAGCCACCGCCCAGCCCCAGCCGTGCCCTAGCCCAGCCCCAGCCCTGGAGCAAGCCCCATCCCCACCCCAGCCTCATCCCCAGCCCAGGCCCCAGCCCTGCCTCAGCCCCAGCCCCAGCCCCATCCCAGCCCCCAGCCCCATCCCTGCCCTCAGCCCAGCCCCAGACCCAGCCTGGCCCCAGCCCTGGCCCCAGCCCCAGCCCAGCCCCAGCCCCAGCCCCATCCCAGCCCCCAGCCCCATCCCTGCCCTCAGCCCAGCCCCAGACCCAGCCTGGCCCCAGCCCTGGCCCCAGCCCCAGCCCAGCCCCAGCCCCAGCCCCAGCCCTAGCCCAGCCCTGCCCTCAGCCTCAGCCCCAGCCCCAGCCCCAGCCCCACCCTCGGCCCCAGCCCAGCCCCTGTCCCAGCCCTGCCCCGGCCCACCCCAGCCCCAGCCCAGCCCCAGCCCTGCCCCAGCCCCAGCCCCATCCCTACCCCCAGCCCAGCTCCAGCCCCAGCCCTGCCCAGCCCAGCCCCAGCCACCGCCCAGCCCCACCCCAGCCTCATCCCCATCCCAGGCCCAGCCCTGCCCCAGCCCAGCTCAGCCCCAGCCCCATCCCTACCCCCAGCCCAGCTCCAGCCCCAGCCCTGCCCAGCCCCAGCCCCAGCCCTGCACCAGCCCCACCCCAGCCTCATCCCCATCCCAGGCCCAGCCCTGCCCCAGACCAGCCCCAGCCCCATCCCTGCCCCCAGACCAGCCCCAGCCCCAGACCAGCCCCAGACCAGCCCCAGCCACCGCCCAGCCCCTGCCCTGCCCTAGCCCAGACCCAGCCCTCGACTAAGCCCCACCCCTGAGCCGAACCCAGCCCCAGCCTGGCCCCAGCCCTGCCCTAGCTCCAGCCCTAGCCCTGTCCCCAGCCTTGGCCCCTGCCCCATCCCCAGGCCCAGCCCTGCCCCGGCCCAGCCCCCCAGCCCCAGCCCTACCCTCAGCCCAGGCCCTAACCCAGCCCTGCCCCAGCCTCGGCCGCAGCCCAGCCCTAGCCCAGCCCTGCCCTCAGCCCAGCCCTAGCTCGGCCACAGCCCTGTCCACAGCCCCAGCCCCAGCCCCAGCCCCACCCTCGTCCCCAGCCCAGCCCCTAGCCCAGCCCTACCCCTGCCCAGTCACGATCCATGCCCAGCCCCAGCCCTGCCATCAGCCCCGGCCCCAGGCCCAGCCCCAGCCCTGCCCCAGCCTCAGTCCTGCCCCAGCCCTGGCCCCAGCCCCAGCCCCAGCCCTGCCCCCAACCCAGCCCCAGCCATGCCCCCAGCCCAGACCTGCCCCCAGCCCCAGCCCAAGGCCTAGCCTCCAGCCTACTCCAGCCCCAGCCCCGGCCCCAACCTCAGTCCCAGCCCTACCTCAGGCCCCAGCCCTCCGTCAGCCCTGCCCCAGCCCTAGTCCCCAGCCCACCCCCAGCACAGCACCAGCACAGCCCCAGCCCTAGACCCAGCACCAGCCCCAGCCCCAGCCCAGCCCCTGCCCTGGACCCAGCCCCAGCCCCACCCTCAGGCCCAGCCCAGCTCCAGACACAGCCCAGCCACAGCCCTGGACCCAGCCCCAGCCCAACCCCAGCCCCAGCCCTGCCCTAGCCCAGCCCCAGCCCTGGACCAAGCCCTGCCCTAGCTCCAGCCCTAGCCCTGTCCCCAGCCTCGGCCCGTGCCCCTGCCCCATTCCCAGTCCTGCCCTCAGCCCAGACCCAGCCCCAGCCTAGCCCCAGCCCTGCCCCAGCCCCAGCCCCTGGCCGGACCTCAGCCCTGCCCCAGCCCTGGCTCCTACCCCAGCCCTGGCTCCAGCCCCAGCCCCAGCCCTGCCCAAGCCTTGGTTCTAGCCCCAGCCCCAGCCCCAGCCCTGCGCCAACCCAGCCCCAGCCCAAGGCCCAGCCTCAAGCCTAGTCCTGCCCCAGCCCTGGCCCCAATCCAGCCCCAGCCATGCCCCCAGCCCAGACCTGCCCCAGCCCCGGCCCCAGCCCCAGCCCCAGCCCTGCCCCCAACCCAGCCCCAGCCATGCCCCCAGCCCAGACCTGCCCCCAGCCCCAGCCCAAGACCCAGCCTCCAGCCTACTCCAGCCCCAGCCCCGGCCCCAACCTCAGTCCCAGCCCTACCCCAGGCCCCAGCCCCTGTCCCAGCCCAGCCCCACACCTGCATCAGCCCTGCCCCAGCCCTAGTCCCCAGCCCACCCCCAGCAGAGCACCAGCACAGCCCCAGCCCTAGACCCAGCCCAGCCCCAGCCCCAGCCCAGCCCCTGCCCTGGACCCAGCCCGAGCCCCACCCCAGCCTCATCCCCAGCCCAGGCCCAGCCCTGCCCCGGCCCAGCCCCAGCCCCAGCCAATCCCCACTCACGGCCCCATCCCTGGCCCCAGCCCAGCCCTGCCCCAGCCCCAGCCCTGCACCGAACCCAGCCCCAGCCTGGCCCCAGCCCTGCCCTAGCTCCAGCCCCAGCATCGGCCCGTGCCCCTGCCCCAGTCCCAGTCCTGCCCCATCCCAGCCCCAGCCACAGCCCTGCCCTCAGCCCAGCCCCAGAACCAGCCTGGCCCCAGCCCTGTCCCCAGCCCCAGCCCTAGCCCAGCCCTGCCCACAGCCCTGCCCCAGCCCCAGCCCCACCCTTGGCCCCAGCCCAGCCCCTTCCCCAGCCCTGCCCCAGCCCAGCCCCAGCCCCTGCCCAGCCCCTGCCCTGGACCCAGCCCCAGACCAGCCCCAGCCCAGCCCCAGCCACCGCCCAGCCCCAGCCGTGCCCTAGCCCAGCCCCAGCCCTGGAGCAAGCCCCATCCCCACCCCAGCCTCATCCCCAGCCCAGGCCCAGCCCTGCCTCAGCCCCAGCCCCAGCCCCATCCCAGCCCCCAGCCCCATCCCTGCCCTCAGCCCAGCCCCAGACCCAGCCTGGCCCCAGCCCTGGCCCCAGCCCCAGCCCAGCCCCAGCCCCAGCCCCATCCCAGCCCCCAGCCCCATCCCTGCCCTCAGCCCAGCCCCAGACCCAGCCTGGCCCCAGCCCTGGCCCCAGCCCCAGCCCAGCCCCAGCCCCAGCCCCAGCCCTAGCCCAGCCCTGCCCTCAGCCTCAGCCCCAGCCCCAGCCCCAGCCCCACCCTCGGCCCCAGCCCAGCCCCTGTCCCAGCCCTGCCCCGGCCCACCCCAGCCCCAGCCCAGCCCCAGCCCTGCCCCAGCCCCAGCCCCATCCCTACCCCCAGCCCAGCTCCAGCCCCAGCCCTGCCCAGCCCAGCCCCAGCCACCGCCCAGCCCCACCCCAGCCTCATCCCCATCCCAGGCCCAGCCCTGCCCCAGCCCAGCTCAGCCCCAGCCCCATCCCTACCCCCCAGCCCAGCTCCAGCCCCAGCCCTGCCCAGCCCCAGCCCCAGCCCTGCACCAGCCCCACCCCAGCCTCATCCCCATCCCAGGCCCAGCCCTGCCCCAGACCAGCCCCAGCCCCATCCCTGCCCCCAGACCAGCCCCAGCCCCAGACCAGCCCCAGACCAGCCCCAGCCACCGCCCAGCCCCTGCCCTGCCCTAGCCCAGACCCAGCCCTCGACTAAGCCCCACCCCTGAGCCGAACCCAGCCCCAGCCTGGCCCCAGCCCTGCCCTAGCTCCAGCCCTAGCCCTGTCCCCAGCCTTGGCCCCTGCCCCATCCCCAGGCCCAGCCCTGCCCCGGCCCAGCCCCCAGCCCCAGCCCTACCCTCAGCCCAGGCCCTAACCCAGCCCTGCCCCAGCCTCGGCCGCAGCCCAGCCCTAGCCCAGCCCTGCCCTCAGCCCAGCCCTAGCTCGGCCACAGCCCTGTCCACAGCCCCAGCCCCAGCCCCAGCCCCACCCTCGTCCCCAGCCCAGCCCCTAGCCCAGCCCTACCCCTGCCCAGTCACGATCCATGCCCAGCCCCAGCCCTGCCCCCAGCCCCAGCCCAAGACCCAGCCTCCAGCCTACTCCAGCCCCAGCCCCGGCCCCAACCTCAGTCCCAGCCCTACCCCAGGCCCCAGCCCCTGTCCCAGCCCAGCCCCACACCTGCATCAGCCCTGCCCCAGCCCTAGTCCCCAGCCCACCCCCAGCAGAGCACCAGCACAGCCCCAGCCCTAGACCCAGCCCAGCCCCAGCCCCAGCCCAGCCCCTGCCCTGGACCCAGCCCGAGCCCCACCCCAGCCTCATCCCCAGCCCAGGCCCAGCCCTGCCCCGGCCCAGCCCCAGCCCCAGCCCCAGCCAATCCCCACTCACGGCCCCATCCCTGGCCCCAGCCCAGCCCTGCCCCAGCCCCAGCCCTGCACCGAACCCAGCCCCAGCCTGGCCCCAGCCCTGCCCTAGCTCCAGCCCCAGCATCGGCCCGTGCCCCTGCCCCAGTCCCAGTCCTGCCCCATCCCAGCCCCAGCCACAGCCCTGCCCTCAGCCCAGCCCCAGAACCAGCCTGGCCCCAGCCCTGTCCCCAGCCCCAGCCCTAGCCCAGCCCTGCCCACAGCCCTGCCCCAGCCCCAGCCCCACCCTTGGCCCCAGCCCAGCCCCTTCCCCAGCCCTGCCCCAGCCCAGCCCCAGCCCCTGCCCAGCCCCTGCCCTGGACCCAGCCCCAGACCAGCCCCAGCCCAGCCCCAGCCACCGCCCAGCCCCAGCCGTGCCCTAGCCCAGCCCCAGCCCTGGAGCAAGCCCCATCCCCACCCCAGCCTCATCCCCAGCCCAGGCCCAGCCCTGCCTCAGCCCCAGCCCCAGCCCCATCCCAGCCCCCAGCCCCATCCCTGCCCTCAGCCCAGCCCCAGACCCAGCCTGGCCCCAGCCCTGGCCCCAGCCCCAGCCCAGCCCCAGCCCCAGCCCCATCCCAGCCCCCAGCCCCATCCCTGCCCTCAGCCCAGCCCCAGACCCAGCCTGGCCCCAGCCCTGGCCCCAGCCCCAGCCCAGCCCCAGCCCCAGCCCCAGCCCTAGCCCAGCCCTGCCCTCAGCCTCAGCCCCAGCCCCAGCCCCAGCCCCACCCTCGGCCCCAGCCCAGCCCCTGTCCCAGCCCTGCCCCGGCCCACCCCAGCCCCAGCCCAGCCCCAGCCCTGCCCCAGCCCCAGCCCCATCCCTACCCCCAGCCCAGCTCCAGCCCCAGCCCTGCCCAGCCCAGCCCCAGCCACCGCCCAGCCCCACCCCAGCCTCATCCCCATCCCAGGCCCAGCCCTGCCCCAGCCCAGCTCAGCCCCAGCCCCATCCCTACCCCCAGCCCAGCTCCAGCCCCAGCCCTGCCCAGCCCCAGCCCCAGCCCTGCACCAGCCCCACCCCAGCCTCATCCCCATCCCAGGCCCAGCCCTGCCCCAGACCAGCCCCAGCCCCATCCCTGCCCCCAGACCAGCCCCAGCCCCAGACCAGCCCCAGACCAGCCCCAGCCACCGCCCAGCCCCTGCCCTGCCCTAGCCCAGACCCAGCCCTCGACTAAGCCCCACCCCTGAGCCGAACCCAGCCCCAGCCTGGCCCCAGCCCTGCCCTAGCTCCAGCCCTAGCCCTGTCCCCAGCCTTGGCCCCTGCCCCATCCCCAGGCCCAGCCCTGCCCCGGCCCAGCCCCCAGCCCCAGCCCTACCCTCAGCCCAGGCCCTAACCCAGCCCTGCCCCAGCCTCGGCCGCAGCCCAGCCCTAGCCCAGCCCTGCCCTCAGCCCAGCCCTAGCTCGGCCACAGCCCTGTCCACAGCCCCAGCCCCAGCCCCAGCCCCACCCTCGTCCCCAGCCCAGCCCCTAGCCCAGCCCTACCCCTGCCCAGTCACGATCCATGCCCAGCCCCAGCCCTGCCATCAGCCCCGGCCCCAGGCCCAGCCCCAGCCCTGCCCCAGCCTCAGTCCTGCCCCAGCCCTGGCCCCAGCCCCAGCCCCAGCCCTGCCCCCAACCCAGCCCCAGCCATGCCCCCAGCCCAGACCTGCCCCCAGCCCCAGCCCAAGGCCTAGCCTCCAGCCTACTCCAGCCCCAGCCCCGGCCCCAACCTCAGTCCCAGCCCTACCTCAGGCCCCAGCCCTCCGTCAGCCCTGCCCCAGCCCTAGTCCCCAGCCCACCCCCCAGCACAGCACCAGCACAGCCCCAGCCCTAGACCCAGCACCAGCCCCAGCCCCAGCCCAGCCCCTGCCCTGGACCCAGCCCCAGCCCCACCCTCAGGCCCAGCCCAGCTCCAGACACAGCCCAGCCACAGCCCTGGACCCAGCCCCAGCCCAACCCCAGCCCCAGCCCTGCCCTAGCCCAGCCCCAGCCCTGGACCAAGCCCTGCCCTAGCTCCAGCCCTAGCCCTGTCCCCAGCCTCGGCCCGTGCCCCTGCCCCATTCCCAGTCCTGCCCTCAGCCCAGACCCAGACACAGCCTCGCCCCAGCCCTGTCCCCAGCCACAGCCACAGCCCAGTCCCAGGCCCAGCCCCAGCCTAGCCCCAGCCCTGCCCCAGCCGCAGCCCCAGGCCTGACCTCAGCCCTGCCCCAGCCCTGGCTCCTGCCCCAACCCTGGCTCCAGCCCCAGCCCCAGCCCTGCCCAAGCCTTGGTTCCAGCCCCAGCCCCAGCCCTGCGCCAACCCAGCCCCAGTCCAAGGCCCAGCCTCAAGCCTAGTCCTGCCCCAGCCCTGGCCCCAATCCAGCCCCAGCCCTACACCTACCTCAGCCCTAGCCCCAGCCCTGTCTGCAGCCCCAGCATCAGCCCCAGCCCAGACCCTCCCCACCAGCCCAGCCCCAGCCTCAACCTTGGCCCCAGCCCAGCCCCAGTTCAAGCCCTGCCCCAGCCCTGCCCCTTCCCCGACCCCAGCCCCGGCCCCAGACTCAGCCCCGCCCAGCCCCAGGCCTAGCCCTGTGCCAGCCGTACCCCAGCACAGCCCCGGTCCCAGCCCAACCCAAGCCCTGCCCCAGCCCCAGCCCTGCACCGAACCCAGCCCCAGCCCGGCCCCAGCCCTGCCCCAGCTCTGGCCCCTGCCCTGTCCCCAGCCCTGGCCCCTGCCCCAGCCCCAGCCCTAGCCCAGCCCTGCCCACAGCCCTGCCCCAGCCTCAGCCTCACCCTCGGCCCCAGCCCAGCCCCTTCCCCAGCCCTGCCCCAGCCCAGCCCCAGCCCCTGCCCAGCCCCTGCCCTGGACCCAGCCCCAGCTCCAGCCCCAGCCACAGCCCATCTCCAGCCCCAGCCCCAGCCCCAGCCCCAGCCCATCTCCAGCCCCAGCCCCAGCCCCAGCCCAACCCCAGCCACAGCCCTGCCCCAGCCCTGCCCCAGCCCTGGACCCAGCCCCAGCCACAGCCCCACCCCCGGCCCCAGCCCCGGCCCCAGCCCAGCCTTAACCTAGCCCTGCCCCAGCCCCGGCCTCAGCCCAGCCCTAACCTAGCCCTGCCCCAGCCCCGGCCCCAGCCCAGCCCTAACCTAGCCCTGCCCCTGCCCCAGGCCTAGCCCAGCCGTGCCCTCAGCCCAGCCCTAGACCTAGCCCAGCCCAGCCCCAGCCCCAGCCCCAGCCTGGCCCCAGCCCTGTCCCCAGCCCCAGCCCAGCCCAGCCCCAGGCCCAGCCCCAGCCTAGCCCCAGCCCTACCCGTGCCTTGGATCCAGCCCCAGCCCCAGCCCTGCGCCAACCCAGCCCCACCCCAAGGCCCAGACTCAAGCCTAGTCCTGCCCCAGCCCTGGCCCCAATCCAGCCCCAGCCCTACCCCTACCTCAGCCCTAGCCGCACCCTCGTCCCCAGCCCAGCCCCTGCCCCAGGCCTACCTCTGCCCAGTCACGGTCCATGCCCAGCTCCAGCCCTGCCCCAGCCCCCGTCCCAGCCCCAGCCCTGCCCATGCCTTGGTTCCAGCCACAGCCCCAGCCCTGCGCCAACCCAGCCCCAGCCCAAGGCCCAGCCTCAAGCCTAATCCTGCCCCAGCCCTGGCCCCAATCCAGCCCCAGCCCTACACCTACCTCAGCCCTAGCCCCAGCCCTGTCCGCAGCCCAAGCCCCAGCCCCAGCCACACCCTCGCCACCAGCCCAGCCCCAGCCCCAACCTTGGCCCCAGCCCACCCCCAGTTCAAGCCCTGCCCCAGCCCTGCCCCTGCCCCGGCCCCAGCCCCGGCCCCAGACTCGGCCCCAGCCCAGCCCCAGGCCTAGCCCTGTACCAGTCCTACCCCAGCCCAGCCCCAGCCCAGCCCAGCCCCGGTCCCAGCCCAGCCCAAGCCCTGGCCCAGCCCCAGCCCAAAACTCATCCTTGCCCCCAGCCCAGCCCTAACCCTGCCCTAGTCCCAGCCCCAGCCCAGCCCCAGCCCTGGACCCAGCCCCAGCCCCACCCCAGCCTCATCCCCAGCCCTGCCCCAGCCCCAGCCCCAGCCCCACCCCCGGACCTATCCCCGGTCCCAGCCCAGCCGTAGCCCAGCCCTGCCCCAGCTCTGACGCCAGCCCTGCCTTCAGCCCCAGCCCCAGCCCCACCCTCGGCCCCAGCCCAGCCCCTGCCCCAGCCCTGCCCCAGCCCCAGACCCAGCCCCAGACTTAGCCCCAGCCCCAGCCCTGCCCCAGCCTCAGTCCTGCCCCAGCCTCCAGCCTACTCCAGCCCCAGCCCCGGCCCCAACCTCAGTCCCAGCCCTACCTCAGGCCCCAGCCCTGCGTCAGCCCTGCCCCAGCCCTAGTCCCCAGCCCACCCCCAGCACAGCACCAGCACAGCCCCAGCCCTAGACCCAGCCCAGCCCCAGCCCCAGCCCAGCCCCTGCCCTGGACCCAGCCCCAGCCCCACCCTAGCCTCATCCCCAGCCCAGGCCCAGCCCTGCCCCGGCCCAGCCCCATCCCCGGCCCCAGCCCAGCCCTGCCCCAGCAACAGCCATGCACCGAACCCAACCCCAGCCCGGCCCCAGACCTGCCCCAGCCCAGCCCTGCCCCGGCCCAGCCCCAGCCCAGCCCCGCCCTGGCCCAGCCCAGCCCAGCCCCAACCCCAGCCCCAGCCCTGCCCCAGCCCAGCCCAGCCACAGCCCAGCCCCAGCCCCACCTCAGCCCCAGCCCCACCCTCAGCCCCAGCCCTGCTCCAGCCACAGCCTAGCCCCAGCCCTGGATCCAGCCCCAGTCACAGCCCCGGCCCCAGCCCAGCCCTAGCCCAGCCCCAGCCCCACCCTCAGCTCCAGCCCAGCTCCAGCCACAGCCCAGCCACAGCCCTGGACCCAGCCCCAGCCCAGCCCCAGCCCCAGCCGTGCCCTAGCCCAGCCCCAGCCCTGGACCAAGCCCCACCTCTGAGCCGAACCCAGCCCCAGCCTGGCCGCAGCCCTGCCCTAGCTCCAGCCCTAGCCCTGTCCCCAGCCTCGGCCCGTGCCCCAGCCCCAGTCCCAGTCCTGCCCCATCCCAGCCCCAGCCCCAGCCCTGCCCTCAGCCCAGCCCCAGACCCAGCCTGGCCCCAGCCCTGCCCCAGCCACAGCCCCAGCCCTGGACCCAGCCCCAGCCCCACCCCAGCCTCATCCCCAGCCCCATCCCAGCCCCCAGCCCCAGCCCTGCCCTCAGCCCAGCCCCAGACCCAGCCTGGCCCCAGCCTTGTCCCCAGCCACAGCCCCAGGCCCAGCCCCAGCCCCAGCCCTGCCCCAGCCCAGCCCCTGCCCTGGACCCAGCCCCAGCCCCACCCCAGCCTCATCCCCAGCCCAGGCCCAGCCCTGCCCCAGCCCCAGCCCCAGCCCCACCCCCGGACCTATCCCCGGTCCCAGCCCAGCCGTAGCCCAGCCCTGCCCCAGCTCTGACGCCAGCCCTGCCTTCAGCCCCAGCCCCAGCCCCACCCTCGGCCCCAGCCCAGCCCCTGCCCCAGCCCTGCCCCAGCCCCAGACCCAGCCCCAGACTTAGCCCCAGCCCCAGCCCTGCCCCAGCCTCAGTCCTGCCCCAGCCTCCAGCCTACTCCAGCCCCAGCCCCGGCCCCAACCTCAGTCCCAGCCCTACCTCAGGCCCCAGCCCTGCGTCAGCCCTGCCCCAGCCCTAGTCCCCAGCCCACCCCCAGCACAGCACCAGCACAGCCCCAGCCCTAGACCCAGCCCAGCCCCAGCCCCAGCCCAGCCCCTGCCCTGGACCCAGCCCCAGCCCCACCCTAGCCTCATCCCCAGCCCAGGCCCAGCCCTGCCCCGGCCCAGCCCCATCCCCGGCCCCAGCCCAGCCCTGCCCCAGCAACAGCCATGCACCGAACCCAACCCCAGCCCGGCCCCAGACCTGCCCCAGCCCAGCCCTGCCCCGGCCCAGCCCCAGCCCAGCCCCGCCCTGGCCCAGCCCAGCCCAGCCCCAACCCCAGCCCCAGCCCTGCCCCAGCCCAGCCCAGCCACAGCCCAGCCCCAGCCCCACCTCAGCCCCAGCCCCACCCTCAGCCCCAGCCCTGCTCCAGCCACAGCCTAGCCCCAGCCCTGGATCCAGCCCCAGTCACAGCCCCGGCCCCAGCCCAGCCCTAGCCCAGCCCCAGCCCCACCCTCAGCTCCAGCCCAGCTCCAGCCACAGCCCAGCCACAGCCCTGGACCCAGCCCCAGCCCAGCCCCAGCCCCAGCCGTGCCCTAGCCCAGCCCCAGCCCTGGACCAAGCCCCACCTCTGAGCCGAACCCAGCCCCAGCCTGGCCGCAGCCCTGCCCTAGCTCCAGCCCTAGCCCTGTCCCCAGCCTCGGCCCGTGCCCCAGCCCCAGTCCCAGTCCTGCCCCATCCCAGCCCCAGCCCCAGCCCTGCCCTCAGCCCAGCCCCAGACCCAGCCTGGCCCCAGCCCTGCCCCAGCCACAGCCCCAGCCCTGGACCCAGCCCCAGCCCCACCCCAGCCTCATCCCCAGCCCCATCCCAGCCCCCAGCCCCAGCCCTGCCCTCAGCCCAGCCCCAGACCCAGCCTGGCCCCAGCCTTGTCCCCAGCCACAGCCCCAGGCCCAGCCCCAGCCCCAGCCCTGCCCCAGCCCAGCCCCTGCCCTGGACCCAGCCCCAGCCCCACCCCAGCCTCATCCCCAGCCCAGGCCCAGCCCTGCCCCAGCCCCAGCCCCAGCCCCACCCCCGGACCCATCCCCGGTCCCAGCCTAGCCGTAGCCCAGCCCTGCCCAAGCCCCCGCCCTGCCCAGCCCTAGCCCGGCCGCAGACCTGCCCCAGCTCTGACCCCAGCCCTGTCCCCAGCCCCGGCCCCTGCCCCAGCCCCAGCCCTAGCCCAGCCCTGCCCTCAGCCTCAGCCCCAGCCCCACCCTCGGCCCCAGCCCAGCCCCTGCCCCAGCCCTGCCCCGGCCCACCCCAGCCCCAGCCCAGCCCCAGCCCTGCCCCAGACCCAGACCCAGCCCCAGCCCCAGCCCCAGCCCCAGACCTGCCCCAGCCTCAGTCCTGCCCCAGCCCCGGCCCCTGCCCCAGCCCCAGCTCTGCCCCCAACCCAGCCCCAGCCATGCCCCCAGCCCCAGCCCAAGGCCCAGCCTCCAGCCTACTCCAGCCCCAGCCCCGGCCCCAACCTCAGTCCCAGCCCTACCCCAGGCCCCAGCCCTGCGTCAGCCCTGCCCCAGCCCTAGTCACCAGCCCACCCCCAGCACAGCCCCAGCCCAGCCCCTGCCCTGGACCCAGCCCCAGCCCCACCCCAGCCTCATCCCCAGCCCAGGCCCAGCCCTGCCCCGGCCCAGCCCCAGCCCAGCCCCTGCCCTGTTCCCAGCCCCAGCCCCACCCCAGCCTCATCCCCAGCCCAGGCCCAGCCCTGCCCCGGCCCAGCCCCAGCCCCAGCCCCAGCCAAGCCCCACTCACGGCCCCATCCCCGGCCCCAGTCGCAGCCCCGGCCACAGCCCAGACCTAGACCAGCCCCAGTCCCACCCTCAACCCCAGCCCAGCTCCAGCCACAGCCCAGCCACAGCCCTGAACCCAGCCCCAGCCCAGCCCCAGCCCCAGCCCTGCCCTAGCTCCAGCCCTAGCCCTGTCCCCAGCCTCGGCCCGTGTCCCTGCCCCAGTCCCAGTCCTGCCCCAGCCCAGCCCCCAGCCCCAGCCCTGCCCCCAGCCCAGCCCCAGACCCAGACTGGCCCCAGACCTGTCCCCAGCCCCAGCCCCAGCCTAGCCCCAGCCCTGCCCCAGCCGCAGCCCCAGGCCTGACCTCAGCCCTGCCCCAGGCCTGGCTCCTGCCCCAACCCTAGCTCCAGCCCCAGCCCCAGCCCTGCCCATGCCTTGGTTCCAGCCCCAGCCCCAGCCCTGCGCCAACCCAGCCGCAGCCCAAGGCCCAGCCTCAAGCCTAGTCCTGCCCCAGCCCTGGCCCCAATCCAGCCCCAGCCCTACACCTACCTCAGCCCTAGCCCCAGCCCTGTCCGCAGCCCAAGCCCCAGCCCCAGCCACACCCTCCCCACCAGCCCAGCCCCAGCCTCAACCTTGGCCCCAGCCCAGCCCCAGTTCAAGCCCTGCCCCAGACCTGCCCCGCCCTGGCCCCAGCCCCGGCCCCAGACTTGGCCCCAGCCCAGCCCCAGGCCTAGCCCTATGCCAGCCCTACCCCAGCCCAGCCCCGGTCCCAGCCCAGCCCGAGCCCTGGCGCAGCCCCAGCCCAAACCTCATCCTTGCCCCCAGCCCAGCCCTAGCCCTGCCCCAGTCCCAGCCCCAGCCCAGCCCCAGCCCTGGACCCAGCCCCAGCCCCACCCCAGCCTCATCCCCAGCCCAGGCCCAGCCCTGCCCCAGCCCCAGCCCCAGCCCCACCCCCAGACATATCCCCGGTCCCAGCCCAGCCGTAGACCAGCCCTGCCCCTGCCCCCGCCCTGCCCAGCCCCAGCCCGGCCGCAGCCCTGCCCCAGCTCTGACGACAGCCCTGCCTTCAGCCCCAGCCCCAGCCCCAGCCCCACCCTTGGCCCCAGCCCAGCCCCTGCCCCAGCCCTGCCCCGGCCCCTGCCCCAGCCCCAGCCCTGCCCCCAACCCAGCCCCAGCCATGCCCCCAGCCCCAGCCCAAGGCCCAGCCTCCAGCCTACTCCAGCCCCAGCCCCGGCCCCAACCTCAGTCCCAGCCCTACCTCAGGCCCCAGCCCTGCGTCAGCCCTGCCCCAGCCCTAGTCCCCAGCCCACCACCAGCACAGCACCAGCACAGCCCCTGCCCTAGACCCAGCCCCAGCCCCACCCTCAGCTCTATCCCAGCTCCAGCCACAGCCCAGCCACAGCCCTGGACCCAGCCCCAGCCCAGCCCCAGCCCCAGCCCCAGCCGTGCCCTAGCCCAGCCCCAGCCCTGGACCAAGCCCCACCCCTGAGCCGAACCCAGCGCCAGCCTGGCCCCAGCCCTGCCCTAGCTCCAGCCCTAGCCCTGTCCCCAGCCTCGGCCCGTGCCCCTGCCCCAGTCCCAGTCCTGCCCCATCCCAGCCCCAGCCCCAGCCCTGCCCTCAGCCCAGCCCCAGAACCAGCTTGGCCCCAGCCCTGTCCCCAGCCCCAGTACCAGGCCCAGCCCCACCCTCAGCCCCAGCCCTGCCCCAGCCGCAGCCCCAGCCCTGGACCCAGCCCCAGCCCCACCCCAGCCTCATCCCCAGCCCAGGCCCAGCCCTGGCCCAGCCCCAGCCCCAGCCCCATCCCAGCCCCCAGCCCCAGCCCTGCCCTCAGCCCAGCCCCAGACCCAGCCTGGCCCCAGCCCTGTCCCCAGCCCCAGCCCAGCCCCAGCCCTAGCCCCAGCCCTTCCCCAGCCCAGCCCCAGCCCTGGACCCAGCCCCAGCCCCACCCCAGCCTCATCCTCAGCCCAGGCCCAGCCCTGCCCCAGCCCCAGCCCCAGCCCCATCCCCGGACCCATCCCCGATCCCAGCCCAGCCATAGCCCAGCCCTGCCCCAGCCCCCGTCCTGCCCAGCCCTAGCCCGGCCGCAGACCTGCCCCAGCTCTGACCCCAGCCCTGTCCCCAGCCTCGGCCCCTGCCCCAGCCCCAGCCCTAGCCCAGCCCTGCCCTCAGCCTCAGCCCCAGCCCCACCCTCGGCCCCAGCCCTAACCCAGGCCCCAGCCCTGCGTCAGCCCTGCCCCAGCCCTAGTCCCCAGCCCACCCCCAGCACAGCCCCAGCCCAGCCCCTGCCCTGGACCCAGCCCCAGCCCCACCCCAGCCTCATCCCCAGCCCAGGCCCAGCCCTGCCCCGGCCCAGCCCCAGCCCCAGACTCAGCCAAGCCCCACTCACGGCCCCATCCCTGTTGTCGGACAAGAGGGGACATGGGTCCCAGGAACACCTGTGCAATTCAAGCCTTGAAGAATTCTCTGTTGATAATATACTGGCGGAAAGGAGATGTGAGAAAGTGCTGATTGCTTGGTATGCTGAAGTCCAGCTGCCCCTGAGATGGGAGGCAAGCGAGATAAGGAAGAGGCGAGATCTGGGAAAGAGAGCAATTAGGCCGGATAGAAGAATTCCACAGAGTTGTGAAAACAATGATGTAACCTTTTAGAGAGCAACCAATAGTATGTTGCCAAGTGGGCATAATTATAGCAAACTGTATATAAGATGTGTCTGATGTTCAATAAAGTGGAATCCGCTGATCAAATTGGTCGTTAAAGCGGCCCCCTTCTTGCAGTAAGTGGCGCTCGAACACGGGACCCTAATGAAGACAAACGTTAGGGTTTAAGAAGTTCTTCGGGACGTTGGGAGATTCGCAGTAAGCCGGGAGGCAAGAAGACGGCCGGCCCGGGATAGCAGTACCGGAGGCTGCAAGAAAAGGGAAGACAGCCTTGAAGCCGAAGACGCTGTAGAGCCGGAAACTGCTTAAACGAGGACTGTGCGCACAGGTATTAACGTTTAAATACGGTTATGGATAGGCAGGCAGCGTATGATTTATTTAAATGCTTTTTAGAAAAGCGACAGTGTAAGTTAAATTTTAAAAAGGAGTTGGTGCCGTTGTTAAGCTATGCAGAAGAGTTAGGATATTTTAAGGACCCAAATGAGGTGTTTGAAAGAGTGCAGTGGAAAAAGTTTGGACAGGACTTGTGGCTGCATGGCTTAGATGATGAAAAACGAGCAAAGGAGTGTGGAAAATGGTGGAAGATGGTTATGACAGCATTGGATCAGCATCGTGCTGAGCAAATGGCAGCTTATCAAGCCAGGGTACGATTAGATTATACGGACCCAAATGGAGCAAGTGTTACACATGCTGGGTTGCCTTTGTCAGAAGAGGTTCAGGATTATTTAAGAAAGGAGAAGGCTGCGTGTGTAAAAGGACTAGGTGGCAGAGTCGAATTACAATCTGTAACACAGGACTCTGCTGAGGAGCCTTCCCCGTCTCTTTTAGCTGAGCAAATTGTACAGGACAAGAAAGTAGGTGAGGGAGAGGAGACAAACAGGGCGGTAGATCCTGGAGGTAGTGTTAAAGATCATGCAAGAAAGCACACAGAGTATTGGCGAAAGGTTGCAGAGCACTTAAACGCCGAAGGAGATCAGGAAGGGTTCAGCCGGCTGGCTGCTTCACATCAAGTTCTTCCAGTGATGTATACACAGGTCCCTGGGGAGCAAAATGTTTTTCAGGCTGATGTAACCCAATTGCCATGGAAATTGTTATCTCAATTACGACAGACTGCGAGTCAGTTTGGGATTCAATCTGAACCAGCTAGACAGATGATTGATTTTATTTACATGAACTATAATATGTTACCTAGAGATTCTTATAATGTTATGAAGCTGATCCTAACAGCATCTCAATTTATGACATTTTTGAATGAGTGGGAACACCTAGCTAGACAATCAGCTGGAGTACAAAGACAGCAAAACGATCCATTATTTGATGTAACAGTAGATCAGTTGTGTGGAACGGGACAGAATGAGAGACCAGAGTTACAGGCACTTTTACAGCCGCCTGTTTTGCAAGCATCAGCCCAGATAGTAAGGATGGCTTTTGACAAGCAGAAAGATGGAAATGCAAATCCTCACTATATGGGAATTAAGCAAGGTAGACAGGAACCTCTTGGCGAATTTGTGGATAAGTTGCTTGCCGCACTTAGAGCAGCAAGCGTAGGAGAAGGTATCCGAGAGGCAATTTTAAGGCAGTGTTTAATGCAGAATGGGAACCAGCAGACGCAGCAGCTTATTACATCAGCAGATCCTAGATGGACGGTAGCCGAATTGTTGCAGAGGGCTCAGGACTTGCCAAGCAATCCGATGGCCATGTTGACGGAGGTGATTGGTAAGGGATTACAAAAACAGGCTGAGGCATTGTCAATGACAATGACAAAACAGCTTGAGCATAGTCAGCAGGTTATGGCAGCCTTAGTACCTTTGCGCACAGACTCGAAAGGGCAAGGCCGACCCTATAAGCAGTCATCAGATGAAATACAGTGTCATCGTTGCGGCAAAACGGGACATGTGCGGAGAAAATGTAAAATTCGCTCCGTGTGGTGCCAGAAATGCCAGTCCGACAATCACAACACGGTGGTCTGTCGGGGATCGGGAAACTCCCAGCGGAGCGCGAAAGGCCGCCGCGCTATGACACAAATGGTGACCGGCTCCGAGGGAGGCAACAACAGCAACCACAGCTCCGACCAGCCACAGGAGGGAGCCTCGGCTTGGACCTGGCGACCGCAGTAGATGTGACACTAACCAGCAAAGAGCCGCAAAGAGTGGCAACAGGGGTTTTTGGACCTGTCATGATTAATGGACAACCGTGTGGGTGTTTATTGATTGGAAGATCGTCAGCCTCTATGGCTGGAATTATTGTATTAACAGGACTGATTGATGCAGACTTTACTGGAGAAATTCAGATAATGATACAGACAATATTTCCGCCTCTTGTTGTCCCATCACAAAGTAAAATAGCACAATTGATTCCATTGCCCCACCTGGCAGCAGGATTGCAGCCCTATAATCGCCAGAGTAGAGGAGATGGGGGTTTTGGATCCTCCACGGCTCCTTTGACTCTTTTCACCGCAGCTATGGACGAAAGGCCACAGATAAAAGCACAAGTTGCTTACGGTGACGAAACAATACGTCTTACGGCACTGATGGACACGGGAGCTGATGTGTCCGTAATATCACATTCTTGTTGGCCATCTATGTGGCCTACAACTACTGCAACGGCCTCGTTGGCAGGTGTTGGAGGTGTAAAAGTAGCAGCAACTTCGCCCCCATTACGGGTGACTTGTGATGGGACAACAATGACTGTGGTTTGTTCTGTTTTGCCCTTGCCCTCACCTGTACAAATGCTGCTGGGCAGAGATATTTTGGGTCAACTAGGTGCTGTCTTAACGACAAAAAACGTACGGTAGCGGTCACTGCATGGACTTTCCCGATTGCATTACAATGGCATAATGACAATGCCGTATGGATCGAGCAATGGCCGCTTAAGGAGGAAAGTCTTCGAGCTGCCCACCAGTTGGTTGAAACACAATTACAACAAGGGCATTTAAAGTGTTCCACTAGCCCATGGAACACTCCTATTTTTGTGATCAAGAAAAAATCTGGAAAATACCGGCTTTTACATGACTTGCGAGCCATCAATAAACAAATATGGGCCATGGGCGCTTTACAACCCGGTTTACCATGTGCATCCATGTTACCAGCCACTTGGAGTTTATTGGTGATTGACTTAAAAGACTGTTTTTTCACCATCAAGTTACACCCACAGGATACTTGTCGATTTGCTTTTACCTTACCATCGATCAATCGGCAGGCACCAGCAGCACGATATGAATGGCTGGTGTTACCACAAGGAATGAAAAATTCGCCGACCCTGTGTCAATTATATGTTGCAGCGGCATTACAACCATTGCGCACGGCATGGCCTGACACAATTATATATCACTATATGGACGATATTTTGTTATGTCAGCAACAACAGTTTAGTACCCAACAAATGCAACAACTGCAACACAGTCTAGAAGCTATGGGCCTATTTATAGCCACAGAAAAGATTCAAAAGACAATGCCTATCAAATATTTAGGGTGGGCAATTACGGAACAACAGATTAGCCCGCAAAAGTTGCAATTGCACACAGAACTTAAAACATTAAATGACGTGCAAAAATTTATGGGAGATATCCAGTGGTTGAGACCTGTGACAGGCATTACTAATGACATGTTGGAACCCTTAAAGCCCTTATTGAAAGGTATTGACCCTGCACAACCGGTTGTGGTATCAACTGATCAACATGATGCAATCCAACAAATTGTTCAACATATTACTCAAGGTTGTGTATCCCGCCGTGATCCTGATGTACCCATAGATGTTACTATACTTCTGGGACGACAACACTTAGTGGGTGCTCTCACTCAAGATTTAAAGAAAACGGGGGAAAGTACTAGGGTTTTGGAATGGATATTTCCGCCTCTGCAACCAAAGAGAACAATACAACAAAAAATTTTAATTTTAGCGGATCTGATAAAGGCATGTCGTCTCAGATTGTGTAGCATCTCTGGTTGTGAACCAAATACCATTTATGTCCCTCTGAAAAAGGAGGACTTAGAATGGTTTTTGGGAAACTGTGATGATCTGGCAGCGGCTTGTCTTGCCAATGGAGCAGACATTGTAGCAGCACCACTGAAAAACAAGGTGTTGAACTGGATGTGTAATTATGAATGGATACAGAAACCGAAATTTAGGGAACAGCCAATTAAAAATGCATTAACAGTATTTACAGATGCCGGCAAGAAGTCGATGACGGCGGTAGCAACATGGAAAGAAGAAGGCACATGGAGACAGCAAGTGCTGCCTGCAGAGAAGGGTGACTCTCTACAGACTCTAGAGCTTAAGGCTGTGGTTTGGGTGTTGCGAAACTGGATAAAGAAGCCTGTTAATGTGGTTTCGGACTCGATGTATGTTGTGGGGCTTGTTGCGAGAATTGAGGACTCGGCAATCAAAAGAGTTGCCAATGAGAGACTGTGGGAACTGTTATGGGAATTAAGAAGGGTCGTTAAGTTGAGGGCTGAAGAGTATAGCATCATACATATTCGAAGCCATAAGTTTACCCACGGTTTAGGAGAGGGGAATGCAAGAGCAGATAGACTAGTATCTGTGACAGCACCAGTACCACGATTTATTAGAGCCCGAGAGTCACATGGGATGTTTCATCAGAATGTGAAAGGTTTGGTGAGAGGTTTTCAAATACCTTATGCTGAGGCTAAAGCTATTGTGCAAGCATGTCCAATTTGTAGTCACATAAATAGAGGACTGGGTCTTGGTGTAGGAGTAAATCCCAGAGGTTTGGCAAGCAATGAAATATGGCAAATGGATGTTACTCATGTACCTGAATTTGGCAGGCAGAGGTATGTACATGTAACCATAGATACCTTTAGCCATATGATGTGGGCTTCAGCGCTAACAGGAGAAAAAGCAAAGGATGTTAGAAAACATCTGATAGCATGTTTTGCCGTAATGGGAGTTCCACAAACCATTAAGACAGATAATGGGCCAGCATATGTTAGTAAGAGTTTACAGGAATTTATGCAGTTATGGGACATCAAGCACATTACAGGGATTCCCCATTCTCCAACAGGACAGGCAGTGATAGAAAGAGCGAATCAGACATTAAAACAGTATTTGCAAAAGCACAAGGAAGGAGAACCCTCTTCTCGGGTAAATTGGGTGTTGTTTGTGTTGAATCACCTGTGTATCTTTGGATCTGAGGACATACCACCAGTAGTAAAACACCAGCAGCAAGGGGGTTTAAGGTCTATACAGATGAAAGTACTTTATAGGGACCAACAAACAGGGCGGTGGTTAGGACCCGTAGATGTGTTGTTTATTGGCAGAGGTTATTTTTGTGTGTCCACAGCAGAAGGACCTCGTTGGATCCCGAGTCGGTGGATAAGACCGGCCCCAGTAACGGCAAGCAATACGATAACGCCCAGTGACGGTAGACAATACAACGATCTGAAAGATGAAGAGGATAATCGTTGTGCTGATAATGGAGCTGATAGGATGTGCTGCGATTTATGATATAAATCCTAGAACTAACATGTGGGTGACCTGGGCCAATATGACAGGACAATCAGAGTTTTGTCTATCACTACAGTCAGCTGGGGATCCCTTTAGGACATGCTTGATAGGAATGCCAGGATATGTTAAGAATCAATTTGCAACATATTCTACAGGAGTTTGTCTAAAGGCTGATAAGGAATCTGAATGTACAGCGAAGTTAGTACAAGGCTTAAATACCGCATTATCTTGGCCCCCTCAAGAGTTGGAGTTATTAGGAGCAATGAAAGTTAAAAATGAGTCTCAGACGTGTGTGTATTTTGGGGGGTTTTATGAGCAACGCAAAAAATTGGAGGGCCAAGCTAATCTGTATTTAACCGCGTTTGGTAATGTACAATTAAGGGATCAGTTTAATCAGATGTTGCAGCAAGCTAGAAGCAAGGCTTTTGCACAATATGTTAAATCATTATCAAGTAAAGGCTGGATGGACTTGACACCCAAAGAGTTAGCAGACTATAATGCTACTGGGGATTTTTGTGGGTTTAGTCAAAATAAACCGCTAGGAGCATATGGGATTAATGGCAAACGGTCCTTATGGAACAACAATACGGCAAAGGCGTTACCACCAGGCATATTTTTGATATGTGGAGCACGAGCTTGGCAGGGAGTTCCTGCCAACATATTTGGGGGACCATGTTACTTAGGCCGTTTGACCTTAATGGCTCCAAGCTATCGGCAATGGTTGAATGTTAGCCAAGTAAAGCGAACAAAAAGAAGCTTAAAAACCTTAGGTAAAAATTGTAAGGACGAAGTGGAATTATGGTCCAAGCCAGCAAACGCGTTTGCATCGATATTAGCGCCAGGAGTTGCTGCTGCGCAAGCATTAAGACAGATAGAAAAGTTAGCTTGTTGGTCTGTCAAGCAAGCCAACGTCACAAATATTGTATTACAGGAATTACTGATGGACCAAGATAGCATGAGGCATGCATTATTGCAAAATAGAGCAGCTATAGATTTTTTGCTTTTGGCCCAAGGGCATGGTTGCGAGGATGTAGAAGGTATGTGCTGCTTCAATTTGTCGGATCATAGTTTGTCAATCCATAAGGAAATAGATTGGTTAAAAGAACATACCAAAAAGATCAAACAAGATGATAATATAATTGATAAGTGGTTAAAAGCATTATTGGGTTCTTGGGCGGGTATATTCCTGCCGATTATTAAGGAAGCTGTTAGAATATTGATTATTGTGGTAATTGTTATTATTGTTGTTAAGATTGTTTATAATTGTATTATGAATAGGATTAATAAGTTATCAGGAAGCTTTGTAGTTGTTAAAGAAAACGGGGGAATTACTGTGGAGAAATGGATCGCTCAGAAAGCTCTCGATACAGCAACAGACTTCTCAGAACATGACCTGCAGAAGCATCGAACCCGTGCTCAGACTACCAGAGACTTGATTGAACTAGTGTAACCCTGAAAGCCGAGAATAACCCCTGAGTTATTTACGACCCTGAGAGCTCAGGAGAGCCCCGAAGAACTGATAAGCAGAAACTTGTGATCAGCTGTGTCAGGATGTGTAAACTGCAAGAGGAGGAGTCGACCCCAGTTATGTGCCAGTAAGATAATGGCTAGTAGGCATAATTAGCTGAAGTTGTACTTAAGCTTGTCTGACGCTCTAATAAGCAAGAGAGAGAGAGAGTATCCCGTAGCAAAAACAAAAAACAAAAAAAAAAAAAAAAAAAAAAAAAAAAAGGGGGTTTTTAATGGTACCAATAAAAGAATTACTAGGATGAGCAAAAAACATTATTGTGGGTAATTTTTAGATTGAGCAAAGCAATGAAGCTCTTTTGCTCTTGCTGATTGCCTGCAAGTTTTCTGTCTGTAAGGCTAGAGCCTGGCCAGATCTACCTTTACAGATTAAAGAAATCTTGCTACCCTTAAACAAATTATGATTTTTGACCATCCTAGAGAAAATAAAGATGCAACATAACAGGTAGTAATGAATTGATTAAACTTTTTCAGACATGTCTGATAGGGATACCCAGACTTAATGTAAATATGTTTGTTAATTATAGCAGTAAGTTTTAAGGTTCTTAGGTATTATTGTACTCATTTTGATTATTGTTAAACTTGTTTATAATTGTATTATGCAAAGTGTTCAAGGAATAACTTCCAAGGCCTTACTTGCACAAAAGAAAAACGGGGGAATTGTTGTCGGACAAGAGGGGACATGGGTCCCAGGAACACCTGTGCAATTCAGGCCTTGAAGAATTCTCTGTTGATAATATACTGGCGGAAAGGAGATGTGAGAAAGTGCTGATTGCTTGGTATGCTGAAGTCCAGCTGCCCCTGAGATGGGAGGCAAGCGAGATAAGGAAGAGGCGAGATCTGGGAAAGAGAGCAATTAGGCCGGATAGAAGAATTCCACAGAGTTGTGAAAACAATGATGTAACCTTTTAGAGAGCAACCAATAGTATGTTGCCAAGTGGGCATAATTATAGCAAACTGTATATAAGATGTGTCTGATGTTCAATAAAGTGGAATCCGCTGATCAAATTGGTCGTTAAAGCGGCCCCCTTCTTGCAGTACATCCCCGGCCCCAGTCGCTGCCCCGGCCCCAGCCCAGACCTAGCCCAGCCCCAGCCCCACCCTCAACCCCAGCCCAGCTCCAGCCACAGCCCAGCCACAGCCCTGGACCCAGCCCCAGCCCAGCCCCAGCCCCAGCCCTGCCCTAGCTCCAGCCCTAGCCCTGTCCCCAGCCTCGGCCCGTGCCCCTGCCCCAGTCCCAGTCCTGCCCCAGCCCAGCCCCCAGCCCCAGCCCTGCCCCCAGCCCAGCCCCAGACCCAGACTGGCCCCAGACCTGTCCCGAGCCACAGCCACAGCCCAGCCCCAGGCCCAGCCCCAGCCTAGCCCCAGCCACAGCCCCAGCCATGGCTCCTGCCCCAACCCTGGCTCCAGCCCCAGCCCCAGCCCTGCCCATGCCTTGGTTCCAGCCCCAGCCCCAGCCCTGCGCCAACCCAGCCCCAGCCCAAGGCCCAGCCTCAAGCCCAGTCCTGCCCCAGCCCTGGCCCCAATCCAGCCCCAGCCCTACACCTACCTCAGCCCTAGCCCCAGCCCTGTCCGCAGCCCCAGCCCCAGCCCCAGCTCCACCCTCGCCACCAGCCCATCACCAGCCCCAACCTGGCCCCAGCCCAGCCCCAGCTCCAGCCCAGCCCCAGCCCTGCCCCAGCCTAGCCCCAGTCCCAGTCCAGCCCCTGCCCTGTACCCAGTCCCAGCCCCAGCCCAGCCCCAGGCCACCCCAGCACCACCCCGGCCCCAGCCCCAGCCCCACCCTCGCCACCAGCCCAGCCCCAGCCCCAACCTTGGCCCCAGCCCAGCCCCAGTTCAAGCCCTGCCCCAGCCCTGCCCCTGCCCCGGCCCCAGCCCCGGCCCTAGACTCGGCCCCAGCCCAGCCCCAGGCCTAGCCCTGTGCCAGCCGTACCCCAGCCCAGCCCCGGTCCCAGCCCCAGCCATGCACCGAACCCAGCCCCAGCCCGGCCCCAGCCCTGACCCAGCCCAGCCCTGCCCCAGCCCAGCCCCATCCCCGGCCCCAGCCCAGCCCTGCCCCAGCCCCAGCCCGGCCCCAGCCCTGACCCAGCCCAGCCCTGCCCCAGCCCAGCCCCATCCCAGCCCCGCCCTGGCCCAGCCCAGCCCAGCCCCAACCCCAGCCCCAGCCCTGCCCCAGCCCAGCCCAGCCACAGCCCAGCCCCAGCCCCAGCCCTGCCCTAGCCCAGCCTCAGCCCTGTCCGTAGCCCAAGCCCCAGCCCCAGCCACACCCTCCCCACCAGCCCAGCCCCAGCCTCAACCTTGGCCCCAGCCCAGCCCCAGTTCAAGCCCTGCCCCAGACCTGCCCCGCCCTGGCCCCAGCCCCGGCCCCAGACTCGGCCCCAGCCCAGCCCCAGGCCTAGCCCTATGCCAGCCCTACCCCAGCCCAGCCCCGGTCCCAGCCCAGCCCGAGCCCTGGCGCAGCCCCAGCCCAAACCTCATCCTTGCCCCCAGCCCAGCCCTAGCCCTGCCCCAGTCCCAGCCCCAGCCCAGCCCCAGCCCTGGACCCAGCCCCAGCCCCACCCCAGCCTCATCCCCAGCCCAGGCCCAGCCCTGCCCCAGCCCCAGCCCCAGCCCCACCCCCAGACCTATCCCCGGTCCCAGCCCAGCCGTAGACCAGCCCTGCCCCTGCCCCCGCCCTGCCCAGCCCCAGCCCGGCCGCAGCCCTGCCCCAGCTCTGACGACAGCCCTGCCTTCAGCCCCAGCCCCAGCCCCAGCCCCAGCCCCACCCTTGGCCCCAGCCCAGCCCCTGCCCCAGCCCTGCCCCGGCCCCTGCCCCAGCCCCAGCCCTGCCCCCAACCCAGCCCCAGCCATGCCCCCAGCTCCAGCCCAAGGCCCAGCCTCCAGCCTACTCCAGCCCCAGCCCCGGCCCCAACCTCAGTCCCAGCCCTACCTCAGGCCCCAGCCCTGCGTCAGCCCTGCCCCAGCCCTAGTCCCCAGCCCACCACCAGCACAGCACCAGCACAGCCCCTGCCCTAGACCCAGCCCCAGCCCCACCCCAGCCTCATCCCCAGCCCAGGCCCAGCCCTGCCCCGGCCCAGCCCCAGCCCAGCCCCTGCCCTGGACCCAGCCCCAGCCCCACCCCAGCCTCATCCCCAGCCCAGCCCCAGCCCGGCCCCAGCCCTGCCCCAGCTCTGACCCCAGCCCTGTCCCCAGCCCCGGCCCCTGCCCCAGCCCCAGCCCTAGCCCAGCCCTGCCCTCAGCCTCAGCCCCAGCCCCACCCTCGGCCCCAGCCCAGCCCCTGCCCCAGCCCTGCCCCGGCCCACCCCAGCCCCAGCCCAGCCCCAGCCCTGCCCCAGACCCAGACCCAGCCCCAGCCCCAGCCCCAGACCTGCCCCAGCCTCAGTCCTGCCCCAGCCCCGGCCCCTGCCCCAGCCCCAGCTCTGCCCCCAACCCAGCCCCAGCCATGCCCCCAGCCCCAGCCCAAGGCCCAGCCTCCAGCCTACTCCAGCCCCAGTCCCGGCCCCAACCTCAGTCCCAGCCCTACCCCAGGCCCCAGCCCCTGCCCCCAGCCCAGCCCCAGCCCTGCGTCAGCCCTGCCCCAGCCCTAGTCACCAGCCCACCCCCAGCACAGCCCCAGCCCAGCCCCTGCCCTGGACCCAGCCCCAGCCCCACCCCAGCCTCATCCCCAGCCCAGGCCCAGCCCTGCCCCGGCCCAGCCCCAGCCCAGCCCCTGCCCTGTTCCCAGCCCCAGCCCCACCCCAGCCTCATCCCCAGCCCAGGCCCAGCCCTGCCCCGGCCCAGCCCCAGCCCCAGCCCCAGCCAAGCCCCACTCACGGCCCCATCCCCGGCCCCAGTCGCAGCCCCGGCCACAGCCCAGACCTAGACCAGCCCCAGCCCCACCCTCAACCCCAGCCCAGCTCCAGCCACAGCCCAGCCACAGCCCTGGACCCAGCCCCAGCCCAGCCCCAGCCCCAGCCCTGCCCTAGCTCCAGCCCTAGCCCTGTCCCCAGCCTCGGCCCGTGCCCCTGCCCCAGCCCCAGCCCTGCCCCCAGCCCAGCCCCAGACCCAGACTGGCCCCAGACCTGTCCCCAGCCCCAGCCCCAGCCTAGCCCCAGCCCTGCCCCAGCCGCAGCCCCAGGCCTGACCTCAGCCCTGCCCCAGCCCTGGCTCCTGCCCCAACCCTAGCTCCAGCCCCAGCCCCAGCCCTGCCCAAGCCTTGGTTCCAGCCCCAGCCCCAGCCCTGCGCCAACCCAGCCCCAGTCCAAGGCCCAGCCTCAAGCCTAGTCCTGCCCCAGCCCTGGCCCAAATCCAGCCCCAGCCCTACACCTACCTCAGCCCTAGCCCCAGCCCTGTCCGCAGCCCAAGCCCCAGCCCCAGCCACACCCTCGCCACCAGCCCAGCCCCAGCCCCAACCTTGGCCCCAGCCCAGTCCCATTTCAAGCCCTGCCCCAGACCTGCCCCTGCCCCGGCCCCAGCCCCGGCCCCAGACTCGGCCCCAGCCCAGCCCCAGGCCTAGCCCTATGCCAGCCCTACCCCAACCCAGCCCCAGCCATGCCCCCAGCCCCAGCAGAAGGCCCAGCCTCCAGCCTTCTCCAGCCCCAGCCCTGGCCCCAATCCAGCCCCAGCCCTAAAACTACCTCAGCCCTAGCCCCAGCCCTGTCTGCAGCCCCAACCCCAGCCCCACCCTCGCCACCAGCCCAGCCCCAGCCCCAACCTTGCCCCCAGCCCAGCCCCAGTTCCAGCCCTTCCCCAGCCCTGCCTCTGCCCCGGCCCCAGCCCCTACCCAAGACTCGGCCCCCAGCCCAACCCCAGCCCAGCCCCAGCCCCAGCCACCACCCAGCCCCAGCCCCAGCCGCAGCCCTGGCCCCAGCCCTGTCCCCAGCCCCGGCCCCTGCCCCAGCCCCAGCCCTAGCCCAGCCCTGCCCTCAGCCCCAGCCCCAGCCTCAGCCCCACCCTCGGCCCCAGCCCAGCCCCTACCCCAGCCCTGCCCCAGCCCCAGCCCATCCCCAGCCCCAGCCCCAGCCCTGCACCGAACCCAGCCGCAGCCCCAGCCCCACCCCTGGCCCCATCCCCGGCCCCAGCCCATCCCTAGCCCAGCCCTGCCCCAGTCCCAGCCCCAGCCCCGGCCTCAGCCCAGCCTAGCCCCAGCCCTGCCCCAGCCCCAGGCCCAGCCCCAGCCTAGCCCCAGCCCAGCCCCAGCCGCAGCCCCTGGCCGGACCTCAGCCCTGCCCCAGCCCTGGCTCCTACCCCAGCCCTGGCTCCAGCCCCAGCCCCAGCCCTGCCCAAGCCTTGGTTCCAGCCCCAGCCCCAGCCCTGCGCCAACCCAGCCCCAGCCCAAGGCCCAGCCTCAAGCCTAGTCCTGCCCCAGCCCTGGCCCCAATCCAGCCCCAGCCCTACACCTACCTCAGCCCTAGCCCCAGCCCTGTCCGCAGCCCCAGCCCAGCCCCAGTTCCAGCCCAGCCCCAGCCCTGCCCCAGCCTAGCCCCAGTCCCAGTCCAGCCCCTGCCCTGGACCCAGTCCCAGCCCCAGCCCACCCCCAGGCCACCCCAGCACCACCCTGGACCCAGCCTCAGCCCCACCCCTGCCCCAGCCCTTCCCCAGCCTCATCCCCAGCCCATGCCCAGCGCTGCCCCAGCCCAGCCCAGCCCCATCCCCATCCCTGCCCCCAGCCCAGACCCTGCCCCAGCCCTGCCCCAGCCCAGCCCCAGCCACCGCCCAGGCCCAGCCCTGCCCCAGCCCAGCCCAGCCCCATCCCCATCCCTGCCCCCAGCCCAGCCCCGGTCCCAGCCCTGCCCTAGCCCAGCCCCAGCCCTGGACCAAGCACCACCCCTGAGCCGAACCCAGCGCCAGCCTGGCCCCAGCCCTGCCCTAGCTCCAGCCCTAGCCCTGTCCCCAGCCTCGGCCCGTGCCCCTGCCCCAGTCCCAGTCCTGCCCCATCCCAGCCCCCAGCCCCAGCCCTACCCCCAGCCCAGCCCCAGACCCAGCCTGGCCCCAGCCCTGTCCCCAGCCCCAGCCACAGTCCAGTCCCAGGCCCAGCCCCAGCCTAGCCCCAGCCCTGCCCCAGTCCCAGCCCCAGTCCAGCCCCTGCCCTGGACCCAGTCCCAGCCCCAGCCTTGCCCCCAGCCCAACCCCAGCCCCACCCTGGACCCAGCCCCAGCCCCAGCCCTGCCCCAGCCCTGCCCCAGTCTAGCCCCAGCCCCAGCCCATCCCCTGCCCTGGACCCAGCCCCAGCCCCACCCCATCCTCATCCCCAGCCACAGCCCTGCCCCAGCTCCAGCCCTGCCCCGGCCCAGCCTCATCCCCAGCCACAGCCCTGCCCCAGCTCCAGCCCTGCCCCGGCCCAGCCCCAGCCCCAGCCCAGCCCCTGCCCTGGACCCAGCCCCTGCCCTGGACCCAGCCCCAGCCCTGCCCCAGCCCCAGCCCCAGCCCAGCCCTAGCCCAGCCCCAGCCCCACCCTCAGCCCCAGCCCAGCTCCAGCCACAGCCCGGCCCCAGTTCTGCCCCAGCCCCAGACCCAGCCCCACCCTCGCCACCAGCCCAGCCCCAGCCCTGCCCTCAGCCCAGCCCCAGCCCCAGCCCGGCCCCAGTTCTGCCCCAGCCCCAGACCCAGCCCCAACCTCGCCACCAGCCCAGCCCCAGCCCCAACCTTGGCCCCAGCCCAACCCCAGTTCCAGCCCTGCCCCAGCCCTGCCCCTGCCCCGGCCCCAGCCCCGGCCCAAAACTCGGCCCTAGCCCAGCCCCAGTCCTAGCCCTGTCCCAGTCCCTGTCCCAGGCCTAGCCCAACCCCAGTCCCCGCCCCAGACTCAGCCAAAGCTCCAGCCCTGTGCCAGCCCTACCCCAGCCCAGCCCCAGTCCCAACCCAGCCCATGCCCTGGCCCAGCCCCAGCCCCAGCCCCATCCTTGCCCCCAGCCCAGCCCTTGCCCAGCCCCAGCCTGGCCCCAGCCCCAGCCCCAGAACTGCCCAAGTCCCTGCCCCAGCCCAGTCCTGGTCCCAGTCCAGCCCCAGCCCAGCCCCAGCCCCAGCCCAAGCCCCTGCCCTGGACCCAGCCCCAGCCCCACCCCAGTCTCTGCCCCAGCCCAGGCCCAGCCCTTCCCCGGCCCAGCCCCAGCCTTCCCCAGCCCCAGCCCTACACCGAACCCAGCCCCAGCCCGGCCCCATCCCCGGCCCCAGCCCAGCCCTGCCCCAGCCCCAGCCCTACACCGAACCCATCCCCAGCCCCACCCCAGCCTCATCCCCAGCCCAGGCCCAGCCCTGCCCTAGCCCCAGCCCCACCCCCGGCCCCAGCCTCTGCCCCAGCCCAGCCCTAGCCGAGCCCCAGCCCCAGCCCCAGCCCAACCCCAGGCCCAGCCCTGCCCCAGCCCAACTCCAGCCCCAACCCAGCCCCCAGCCCCGGCCCTGCCCCAGTCCAACCCCTGTTTGGCTGGTTGACGTTGCCCCCTTAAGAAACGGAATATGGTGGACGGAAGTTGATAAACGGAAAGAATAATCTAAACTATTTCATTGGTGAAGTGGGAGGAAGCACCTTCTGAACTGGGAGTGAACTGGGAGTGAACTGGGCACTCTGGTACTTCTATCTTTAGTCTTGCTTCCGCCT
This sequence comes from Melanerpes formicivorus, assembly GCF_026170545.1. Classification (NCBI taxonomy): domain Eukaryota; kingdom Metazoa; phylum Chordata; class Aves; order Piciformes; family Picidae; genus Melanerpes; species Melanerpes formicivorus. The sequence continues at coordinate 42,621 of NW_027142890.1, forward strand.
CTCCACGGTGCAGCAGCTCTCTTTCTCTGCTCGGCTTTCTGCCAAGGCCTCGGCCTTGAAGACCAGATAAAAGCCGGTATTAACTCCCTTCCAATTAACACGAACTGCTTCTAACATTTTTTTTCCTCTCTTTTCTTTCTCTTTCTATCCTATTCTGGGGAAAGGGGGGAGAGAGGGGAGAGCGGAGGTGGGGAACCCCCTCTGCCGAGGGGGGTCACTCTCATTTCTGTGTTACTCTGTTGTATATCTTTGTATATATTGTAGATATTGTAAATTTGTAAATATTCCCCTGCATTCCCTACATTGCTTTGTAAATATAGCTCCACTGCCTTGCTAATTCAGCTTGTGAGGTTTTTTTTCCTTTCCCTTCAAGTTTCTTTCCCTTTGCCTTACAAGGGGGAAGGGAGGAGGCTTCTTGGCCTTACCCTTCCACCCACCACATTTTTTTATTGGCGCCCAACGTGGGGCAGATAATTAGTTCAATTTATTATTTGATTGATTTAGTGTTTTCCAGCTGAATTAGCAAACATGAAGGTATTGTGGTTTGTGGAGCGATTATTCTTTTCAATTTTTGGGGCTCTGGTTTACAGATATTGTTTGGGTTTGATTTTGGATTACCTGGGTAAATATTTGGTGCGGACAATTTATATGTGGGTTATGTATAGAGTTAAATTATGGTATGGAAAATGTATTAATTTATTATGGCCAGTGAGATACAGGAATGTTACCTCCACCACTCTCCCAATTGAGATAAAGGGTTTTAGGATTCCGCCAGAGGAGAGAGTAACTTTAGGTGATGCCTGGGATCCAAAGGTGATTTATGTGATGTGTATAATTCTGCTGCTGGTGATAACTAATGTGTTTTCTCTGTATTCCTTGTGGCGAGAGAAAAAGGTGTCCAGGGTGTGTTTTGTTATTAAAACTAGATCAAAAAGAAAACGCCGTGGCTCTCGATCAGTCCCAGAGTCATCTAGTGATGAGGACTGTACAGAATCCGTGTCAGTTAAAAAGAAGGCTAAAAAGTTAATTGGTAAAGCAGCTCTAAATGACTTTGCTGATTCTGGCAAGCAGCCAAGGGCATTGGCTGGTATCAACATGGCGCCTACTCCTTCTCCTACTCCTTCTCCTTCTTCTTCTTCTCCGTCGGCCATTAACGGAGCAACGTCACTTCCACCCACTCCCTCGGTGGGACCGGAAGTCACTGCCCCAGCAGCTGATTTATCTCAGGACCTGTCAGCTTCCATTAAGGTGGCTGTAAATTCAAACACAGCTCCAGTTAAGGTGGCTTCTTTAAAGACTAGAGGTGGAAAGGGCAAAGATGGAGAAGAAGAGGTGGAGACTGATTCTGGTGAGGGGCCCTCTACTCTAAAAGATCCTGCTCAGGAGGAAGAGAAGGTTTGTTTTAAAGATCTAGCTAACCTAGTGAGATCAAAGCAGGATAGAGATGAAGCTAGGAAAGCAGCTGGCAAAGGTGGTTCTCAGCTTAAAGAGATCCTTAGGAGAATGACAGCAGGATTATATGGGCAAAGAATTCAGGGAGACGAGGAGGAAGATGATATTTTGGAGTGTTCTTCTCCACGGGAGGAATTGCGAAATGTCCGTAAAGATTTCACCAGGGCAGATAAGGAGCCAGTTCTAGCTTGGCTTAGTAGGTGTTATGACACAGGTGCTTCAGCTCTAACAGTTGGAGACAAGTCAGCAGCTCAGTTAGGAACTCTCTCAAGGGACAATGGAATAGATAGACATCTAGGCGAAGCTCTCGGTAAGGTTAATCTGTGGATACGCCTTTTAATAGCGGTTGCCCTGAGATACCCTTCCCGAGATGACCTTCCATGGAATCCTAAACCCTGGACTACCATAGATGAGGGAATTAAGCACTTGAGAGAATTTGCTGTTAGAGAGCTACTCTATGGTGAACATGAAACTCTGAATCCTGATGACATTCCTGTGGGTATTGGTCTTGCTAAAAAGATCATCAAACTTGCTCCTTCCAATTATGCAAACATTCTGGCAAGCAGAATTGTGTCAAGAAGTTATGGTGGGGCTTCTCCTACGGTTGGCCAATTCAGTGATCAAATGAGACAATTGGAGGATAGCATGACACGTGGTTCTTTGGTTTCAGCCATTGAAACTCTGTCTGGAAAAATCGAGAATTGCATGAAGGATCTGAAAGATTCCATATCCCAATTGGCACAGAAGGATAATTTCAATTCTTCCTCCAGGTGGATACAAGTTTCATCTGTGAGGAATACACGTCCTCCAAGGAGGTCATTCCAAAACAGGACATTCCAAAACAGGTCATTCCAAAACAGACCACCAAGGCAATCACGTAGAACTATTTGGATAACTCTGCGTGATCAGTTTGGTGAGAACATGAACCGCTGGGATGGCCAACCAACTTCTAATCTTTTCAGGAGACTGAGGGAATTGCAAAGTGGCAGAACCCGAGGTAGCAATACCAGAAGGGTAGCTGTTACTTCCACAGTTCCCCAGAATGACTCTTATGGCTCCAACAGTGGCTCCAGTTATAACATGCAAAGTTATAACCCTGCAAACTATGTACAATGCACATGTGTGCATGTTCCCCATAACTAGGGGTGCCCTGCCTCCCGCCAGGGGGAGGAGAGGGATAACAGAGATAATAGAATCTATTGGGATGTGTACATCCAGTGGCCTGGCACTTCACAATTTCGGAAGTACAGGACCTTGGTTGACACAGGAGCTCAGTGCACCATAATACCATCAAATTATCAGGGATCAGAGTCTATAACTATTCTGGGAGTCACTGGTGGATCTCAAGAGTTAAGTAAGGTAGAGGTTAATATAAGTCTAACTGGTAAACAATGGAGGAAGCATACAGTTGTGACCGGACCTGACGCACCTTGTATTTTGGGAATTGATTTTCTGAGAGAAGGGCGTTTCAAGGACCCTAGAGGTTACAAATGGGCTTTTGGAGTAGCTTGTATAGAAATTGATGGACAGAAATTGAAGCTGTCTGCCAGACCTGAACTTTCTGATGAATCTGCAGTTGTGGGACAACATAAGATACAGGACATTAAATTGCCGGTTGCTTCTCAGACTGTGCATCACAGACAATACAGAATCAACCGTGACTCTTTGTTGCCCATTCAGAATCTGATTCGTCAGTTGGAAAGTCAGAAAGTCGTCAGCAAAACTCATTCACCTTTCAACAGTCCAGTGTGGCCTGTGCGGAAGCAGAATGGAGACTGGCGTCTGACAGTAGACTACCGAGCCCTGAATGAAGTGACACCACCTATGAGTGCGGCAGTACCAGACATGATGGAGCTACAGTATGAGCTGGAATCCAAAGAGGCCAAATGGTATGCTACCATAGACATTGCTAATGCATTTTTCTCTATTCCCATAGCAGAGGAATGCAGGCCTCAGTTTGCTTTCACCTGGAGAGGAATCCAGTACACTTTCAACAGACTGCCAATGGGCTGGATCCACAGCTCAAGCATCTGTCATGCAGTGATCCACGATGCTCTGGAGAAAGGAGGTGCTCCAGAACACATCCAGTTCATCGATGATATCATCGTCTGGGGTAAAACTGCTGAGGAAGTCTTCGAGAAAGGTAACAAAATCATTGACATTCTTCTGAATGCAGGTTTTGCCATCAAGCGAGACAAGGTGAAAGGACCTACCACAGAGATTCAATTTCTGGGAGTGCGATGGCAAGATGGACGCCGACACATTCCAGTGGATGTGCTAAATAGAGTCTCTACCATGGCAAGTCCCACAAACAAGCAAGAGACCCTACGTTTCTTGGGGATAGTGGGATTTTGGAGACTGCACATTCCTGGATACAGTCAGATTGTGAAACCTCTGTATGATGTAACTCGAAAGAAAAACCATTTCCACTGGGGACCTGAACAACAAGCAGCCTTTGACCAGATAAAGCAAGAGGTAATTCAAGCAATGGGTCTGGGACCTGTCCGAGATGGTCCAGACATTAAGAACATTTTGTACACAGCTGCAAGTGACAATGGTCCAACCTGGTGCTTGTGGCAAAAAGCTCCAGGTGAGACACGTGGACGACCTCTTGGTTTCTGGAGTCGAGGTTACAGAGGTTCAGAGGCTAACTATACTCCAACAGAGAAAGAAATTTTAGCTGCCTATGAAGGAGTAAAAGCATCTTCTGAAGTGATTGGAACTGAATCACAACTTCTTCTAGCTCCCAGATTACCAGTTTTGAATTGGATGTTCAAAGGCAAAGGCTCCACACCACATCATGCCACAGACTCAACCTGGTCTAAGTGGATGGCTCTGATAACACAGAGAGCTCGAATGGGAAATCTTGAAAGACCTGGTCTAGTGGAGGTGATCTCAAGTTGGCCTGAAGGCATCAACTGTGCCAAACCTCCAGAGGAGAAAGTGACTCGTGCCGAAGAAGCTCCTCCTTACAATGACCTTTCTGATGATGAAAAGAAATATGCTTTGTTCACAGACGGTTCCTGTCGTCTTGTTGGAAACAAGCGAAGGTGGAAGTCTGCAGTGTGGAGTCCAACACGCCGAGTTGCAGAGGCGAAGGATGGAGAAGGAGAATCCAGTCAATTCGCAGAGGTAAAAGCTGTCCAGCTAGCTCTCGACGTAGCTGAACGTGAGAGATGGCCAAAGCTTTATCTCTACACCGACTCATGGATGGTAGCCAATGCTCTATGGGGTTGGCTAAAGAACTGGAAGAAGAGTGGTTGGCAGAGGAGAGGAAAACCCATTTGGGCAGCCAACCTGTGGCAGGACATTGCTGATCGAATCGAGAGAATTCCAGTGAAAGTGAGACACATCGATGCTCACATTCCTAAGAGCAAAGCTACTGAGGAACAGCAACACAACCATCAGGCAGATCTAGCTGCAAGAGTTTCTCAAGTAGACATGGACTCTAATCTTGATCTCGACTGGAAACACCGAGGTGAGATATTCTTAGCTCAGTGGGCTCACGATTCGTCAGGACATCAAGGCAGAGATGCGACATACCAATGGGCTCGTGACAGATCCATAGACATTTCCATGGATGCTATCACGCAAGTCATCCATGACTGTGACATTTGTGCTGCTATTAAGCAGGCAAAACGACTTAAGCCCTTGTGGTATGGTGACAGATGGTCTAAGTACAAGTATGGTGAAGCTTGGCAGATTGACTACATCACTCTACCACGTTCTCGTTCTGGTAAGCAGTACGTGCTTACTATGGTAGAGGCAAACACTGGATGGTTGGAAACTTATCCAGTTCCACATGCAACTGCATGCAACACCATTCTCGGTCTGGAGAGACAAATCATGTGGAGACACGGAACTCCAGAGAGGATTGAGTCAGACAACGGAACTCATTTCAAGAACAACCTTGTAAAGAACTGGGCAAAAGAGCACGGTATTGAGTGGATATTCCACATTCCCTACTATGCACCAGCTTCAGGGAAGATTGAACGCTACAACGGTTTGTTGAAGACCACTCTTAAAGCCATGGGGGGTGGATCTTTGAAAAACTGGGAAAAACATTTAGCACAAGCAACCTGGCTGGTAAATAGTAGAGGTTCAGTGAACAGAGCTGGACCTGCACATTCAGATTTGTTACGGAAAGTAGAAGGTGATAGAGTTCCTGTTGTTAGAGAAAAGAATCTGTTAGGTAAAACTGTTTGGGTATTTTCACCCTCAGGAGAGGCTAAGCCTGTCCGAGGGGTGGTTTCAGCTGAAGGTCCGGGTCACACTTATTGGGTAATGCAAGAGAATGGTGAAATTCAGTGTATTCCACAAAGAAATTTAACTTTAGCTGAAAGAGGTTAATTTCAAACTGTTGTATAGCTACATCGCGTCCAAAGGAAGAATCAACGAGGAGTCTACGGTGCACGAACCCTGAGATCCCTGAGAGCCCTGAGTCAACTAAGAGACCCTGAGATTTCCCTGTTTCCCTTTTCTTCGCTTCATCGGTGAAGAAATGAACTGTTTTCCATTTTTCTCATTTTCTGATTTTCTTGGACTTTTGAATCATCTACATCTGAGCATAGCCGGAATGGACTATGAACTTTACTCACGAACTGTAAATATCGTTTTGGATTAGATGGACAGTATGAACAGCCAATGAAATTGTTTAGAAGGGGTGGACTGTGGCCGGTTGACGTTGCCCCCTTAAGAAAGGGAACATGGTGGACGGAAGTTGGTAAACGGAAGGAATAGTCTAAACTAATTTCATTGGACGAGTGGGAGGAAGCACCTTCTGAAGTGGGAGTGAAGTGGACATTTCCAGCACTTCTCAGTCAGTCTTGCTTCCGTCTTTGCTTCGTGCAGCAGCTTTGCCTGTGCTGGGCTTTCTGCCAAGGCCTCAGCCTTGAAAACCAGATAACAGGCCTGTATACTAACTCCGTTCCAATTAACACGAACTGCTTCTAACTTTTTTTTCCTCTCTTTCCTTTCTTTTTCTATCCCATTCTGGGGAAAGGGGGGGAGAGAGGGGAGAGCGGAGGTGGGGGACCCCTCTCTGCCGAGAGGGGTTACTCTCATTTCTGTGTTACTCTGTTGTATATCTTTCTATATATTGTAGATATTGTAAATTTCTAAATATCTCCCTGCAAACCCTACATCGCTTTGTAAATATAGCTCCACTGCTTTGCTAATTCAGCTTGCGAGTTTTTTTTCCTTTCCCTTCAATTTTTTTTTCCCTTTACCTTACAAGGGGGAAGGGAGGAGGCTTCTCGGTCTTGCCCTTCCACCCACCACACCATCTGATCTAACTTCTGGAGGCAGTCAAAATGATCCTTAGAATTCTTCCGTACCTTATTCCTGTGCTGAGATACAGGCTGCTCCAACCTGCTGTAAGATGCTTGATTTCGAGAGTGAGCGAAACTAATGAAAACATTGTTGGGGTAAAACCTAAACAAAAGGCCTAGCACCAAATTGCATTGGCCATCTGATCTAACTTCTGGAGGCAGTCAAAATGAGTATTTGAATTCTTCCCTACCTTATTCCTGTGCTGAGATACAGGCTGCTCCAACCTGCTATAAAATGCTTGATTTCGAGAGTGAGCGAAACTAATGAAAACATTGTTGGGGTAAAACCTAAAGGGAAAGGCCTAGCACCAAATTGCATTGGCCATCTGATCTAACTTCTGGAGGCAGTCAAAATGAGTATTTGAATTCTTCCCTACCTTATTCCTGTGCTGAGATACAGGCTGCTCCAACCTGCTGTAAAATGCTTGATTTCGAGAGTGAGCGAAACTAATGAAAACATTGTTGGGGTAAAACCTAAAGGGAAAGGCCTAGCACCAAATTGCATTGGCCATCTGATCTAACTTCTGGAGGCAGTCAAAATGAGTATTTGAATTCTTCCCTACCTTATTCCTGTGCTGAGATACAGGCTGCTCCAACCTGCTGTAAAATGCTTGATTTCGAGAGTGATCGAAACTAATGAAAACATTGTTGGGGTAAAACCTAAAGGGAAAGACCTAGCACCAAATACAATTTGCCATCTGATCTAACTTCTGGAGGCAGTCAAAATGAGTATTTGAATTCTTCCCTACCTTATTCCTGTGCTGAGATACAGGCTGCTCCAACCTGCTGTAAAATGCTTGATTTCGAGAGTGAGCGAAACTAATGAAAACATTGTGGGGGTAAAACCTAAAGGGAAAGACCTAGCACCAAATTCCATTGGCCATCTGATCTAACTTCTGGAGGCAGTCAAAATGATCCTTAGAATTCTTCCCTACCTTATTCCTGTGCTGAGATACAGGCTGCTCCAACCTGCTGTAAAATGCTTGATTTCGAGAGTGATCGAAACTAATGAAAACATTGTTGGGGTAAAACCTAAAGGGAAAGACCTAGCACCAAATACAATTTCCCATCTGATCTAACTTCTGGAGGCAGTCAAAATGAGTATTTGAATTCTTCCCTACCTTATTCCTGTGCTGAGATACAGGCTGCTCCAACCTGCTGTAAAATGCTTGATTTCGAGTGTGATCGAAACTAATGAAAACATTGTTGGGGTAAAACCTAAAGGGAAAGACCTAGCACCAAATACAATTTGCCATCTGATCTAACTTCTGGAGGCAGTCAAAATGAGTATTCAATTCTTCCCTACCTTATTCCTGTGCTGAGATGCAGGCTGCTCCAACCTGCTGTAAAATGCTTGATTTCGAGAGTGATCGAAACTAATGAAAACATTGTTGGGGTAAAACCTAAAGGGAAAGGCCTAGCACCAAATTGCATTGGCCATCTGATCTAACTTCTGGAGGCAGTCAAAATGAGTATTTGAATTCTTCCCTACCTTATTCCTGTGCTGAGATACAGGCTGCTCCAACCTGCTGTAAAATGCTTGATTTCGAGAGTGAGCGAAACTAATGAAAACATTGTTGGGGTAAAACCTAAAGGGAAAGACCTAGCACCAAATACAATTTGCCATCTGATCTAACTTCTGGAGGCAGTCAAAATGATCCTTAGAATTCTTCCCTACCTTATTCCTGTGCTGAGATACAGGCTGCTCCAACCTGCTGTAAAATGCTTGATTTCGAGAGTGATCGAAACTAATGAAAACATTGTTGGGGTAAAACCTAAAGGGAAAGGCCTAGCACCAAATTGCATTGGCCATCTGATCTAACTTCTGGAGGCAGTCAAAATGAGCCTTAGAATTCTTCCCTACCTTATTCCTGTGCTGAGATACAGGCTGCTCCAACCTGCTGTAAAATGCTTGATTTCGAGAGTGAGCGAAACTAATGAAAACATTGTTGGGGTAAAACCTAAAGGGAAAGGCCTAGCACCAAATTGCATTGGCCATCTGATCTAACTACTGGAGGCAGTCAAAATGAGTATTTGAATTCTTACCTACCTTATTCCTGTGCTGAGATACAGGCTGCTCCAACCTGCTATAAAATGCTTGATTTCGAGAGTGAGCGAAACTAATGAAAACATTGTTGGGGTAAAACCTAAAGGGAAAGGCCTAGCACCAAATTGCATTGGCCATCTGATCTAACTTCTGGAGGCAGTCAAAATGAGTATTTGAATTCTTCCCTACCTTATTCCTGTGCTGAGATACAGGCTGCTCCAACCTGCTGTAAAATGCTTGATTTCGAGAGTGAGCGAAACTAATGAAAACATTGTTGGGGTAAAACCTAAAGGGAAAGGCCTAGCACCAAATTGCATTGGCCATCTGATCTAACTTCTGGAGGCAGTCAAAATGAGTATTTGAATTCTTCCCTACCTTATTCCTGTGCTGAGATACAGGCTGCTCCAACCTGCTGTAAAATGCTTGATTTCGAGAGTGATCGAAACTAATGAAAACATTGTTGGGGTAAAACCTAAAGGGAAAGACCTAGCACCAAATACAATTTGCCATCTGATCTAACTTCTGGAGGCAGTCAAAATGAGTATTCAATTCTTCCCTACCTTATTCCTGTGCTGAGATACAGGCTGCTCCAACCTGCTGTAAAATGCTTGATTTCGAGAGTGAGCGAAACTAATGAAAACATTGTTGGGGTAAAACCTAAAGGGAAAGACCTAGCACCAAATTCCATTGGCCATCTGATCTAACTTCTGGAGGCAGTCAAAATGATCCTTAGAATTCTTCCCTACCTTATTCCTGTGCTGAGATACAGGCTGCTCCAACCTGCTGTAAAATGCTTGATTTTGAGAGTGAGCGAAACTAATGAAAACATTGTTGGGGTAAAACCTAAAGGGAAAGACCTAGCACCAAATACAATTTGCCATCTGATCTAACTTCTGGAGGCAGTCAAAATGATCCTTAGAATTCTTCCCTACCTTATTCCTGTGCTGAGATACAGGCTGCTCCAACCTGCTGTAAAATGCTTGATTTCGAGAGGGAGCGAAACTAATGAAAACATTGTTGGGGTAAAACCTAAAGGGAAAGACCTAGCACAAAATACAATTTCCCATCTGATCTAACTTCTGGAGGCAGTCAAAATGAGTATTTGAATTCTTCCCTACCTTATTCCTGTGCTGAGATACAGGCTGCTCCAACCTGCTGTAAAATGCTTGATTTCGAGAGGGAGCGAAACTAATGAAAACATTGTTGGGGTAAAACCTAAAGGGAAAGACCTAGCACCAAATACAATTTGCCATCTGATCTAACTTCTGGAGGCAGTCAAAATGAGTATTCAATTCTTCCCTACCTTATTCCTGTGCTGAGATGCAGGCTGCTCCAACCTGCTGTAAAATGCTTGATTTCGAGAGTGATCGAAACTAATGAAAACATTGTTGGGGTAAAACCTAAAGGGAAAGGCCTAGCACCAAATTGCATTGGCCATCTGATCTAACTTCTGGAGGCAGTCAAAATGAGTATTTGAATTCTTCCCTACCTTATTCCTGTGCTGAGATACAGGCTGCTCCAACCTGCTGTAAAATGCTTGATTTCGAGAGTGAGCGAAACTAATGAAAACATTGTTGGGGTAAAACCTAAAGGGAAAGACCTAGCACCAAATACAATTTGCCATCTGATCTAGCTTCTGGAGGCAGTCAAAATGAGTATTTGAATTCTTCCCTACCTTATTCCTGTGCTGAGATACAGACTGCTCCAACCTGCTGTAAAATGCTTGATTTCGAGAGTGATCGAAACTAATGAAAACATTGTTGGGGTAAAACCTAAAGGGAAAGACTTAGCACCAAATACAATTTGCCATCTGATCTAACTTCTGGAGGCAGTCAAAATGAGTATTTGAATTCTTCCCTACCTTATTCCTGTGCTGAGATACAGGCTGCTCCAACCTGCTGTAAAATGCTTGATTTCGAGAGTGAGCGAAACTAATGAAAACATTGTTGGGGTAAAACCTAAAGGGAAAGACCTAGCACCAAATACAGTTTGCCATCTGATCTAACTTCTGGAGGCAGTCAAAATGATCCTTACAATTCTTCCCTACCTTATTCCTGTGCTGAGATACAGGCTGCTCCAACCTGCTGTAAAATGCTTGATTTCGAGAGTGATCGAAACTAATGAAAACATTGTTGGGGTAAAACCTAAAGGGAAAGGCCTAGCACCAAATTGCATTGGCCATCTGATCTAACTTCTGGAGGCAGTCAAAATGATCCTTAGAATTCTTCCCTACCTTATTCCTGTGCTGAGATACAGGCTGCTCCAACCTGCTGTAAAATGCTTGATTTCGAGAGTGAGCGAAACTAATGAAAACATTGTTGGGGTAAAACCTAAAGGGAAAGACCTAGCACCAAATACAATTTGAAATCTGATCTAACTTCTGGAGGCAGTCAAAATGAGTATTTGAATTCTTCCCTACCTTATTCCTGTGCTGAGATACAGGCTGCTCCAACCTGCTGTAAAATGCTTGATTTCGAGAGTGAGCGAAACTAATGAAAACATTGTTGGTGTAAAACCTAAAGGGAAAGACCTAGCACCAAATACAATTTGCCATCTGATCTAACTTCTGGAGGCAGTCAAAATGAGTATTTGAATTCTTCCCTACCTTATTCCTGTGCTGAGATACAGGCTGCTCCAACCTGCTGTAAAATGCTTGATTTCGAGAGTGAGCGAAACTAATGAAAACATTGTTGGGGTAAAACCTAAAGGGAAAGACCTAGCACCAAATACAATTTCCCATCTGATCTAACTTCTGGAGGCAGTCAAAATGATCCTTAGAATTCTTCCCTACCTTATTCCTGTGCTGAGATACAGGCTGCTCCAACCTGCTGTAAAATGCTTGATTTCGAGAGTGAGCGAAACTAATGAAAACATTGTTGGGGTAAAACCTAAAGGGAAAGACCTAGCACCAAATTGCATTGGCCATCTGATCTAACTTCTGGAGGCAGTCAAAATGAGTATTTGAATTCTTCCCTACCTTATTCCTGTGCTGAGATACAGGCTGCTCCAACCTGCTGTAAAATGCTTGATTTCGAGAGTGAGCGAAACTAATGAAACCATTGTTGGGGTAAAACCTAAAGGGAAAGACCTAGCACCAAATACAATTTCCCATCTGATCTAACTTCTGGAGGCAGTCAAAATGATCCTTAGAATTCTTCCCTACCTTATTCCCGTGCTGAGATACAGGCTGCTCCAACCTGCTGTAAAATGCTTGATTTCGAGAGTGAGCGAAACTAATGAAAACATTGTTGGGGTAAAACCTAAAGGGAAAGACCTAGCACCAAATACAATTTCCCATCTGATCTAACTTCTGGAGGCAGTCAAAATGATCCTTAGAATTCTTCCCTACCTTATTCCTGTGCTGAGATACAGGCTGCTCCAACCTGCTGTAAAATGCTTGATTTCGAGAGTGAGCGAAACTAATGAAAACATTGTTGGGGTAAAACCTAAAGGGAAAGACCTAGCACCAAATACAATTTGCCATCTGATCTAACTTCTGGAGGCAGTCAAAATGAGTATTTGAATTCTTCCCTACCTTATTCCTGTGCTGAGATACAGGCTGCTCCAACCTGCTGTAAAATGCTTGATTTCGAGAGTGAGCGAAACTAATGAAAACATTGTTGGGGTAAAACCTAAAGGGAAAGACTTAGCACCAAATACTATTTGCCATCTGATCTAACTTCTGGAGGCAGTCAAAATGATCCTTAGAATTCTTCCCTACCTTATTCCTGTGCTGAGATACAGGCTGCTCCAACCTGCTGTAAAATGCTTGATTTCGAGAGTGAGCGAAACTAATGAAAACATTGTTGGGGTAAAACCTAAAGGGAAAGACCTAGCACCAAATACAATTTGCCATCTGATCTAACTTCTGGAGGCAGTCAAAATGAGTATTTGAATTCTTCCCTACCTTATTCCTGTGCTGAGATACAGGCTGCTCCAACCTGCTGTAAAATGCTTGATTTCGAGAGTGAGCGAAACTAATGAAAACATTGTTGGGGTAAAACCTAAAGGGAAAGGCCTAGCACCAAATTGCATCGGCCATCTGATCTAACTTCTGGAGGCAGTCAAAATGAGTATTTGAATTCTTCCCTACCTTATTCATGTGCTGAGATACAGGCTGCTCCAACCTGCTGTAAAATGCTTGATTTCGAGAGTGAGCGAAACTAATGAAAACATTGTTGGGGTAAAACCTAAAGGGAAAGACCTAGCACCAAATACAATTTGCCATCTGATCTAGCTTCTGGAGGCAGTCAAAATGAGTATTTGAATTCTTCCCTACCTTATTCCTGTGCTGAGATACAGGCTGCTCCAACCTGCTGTAAAATGCTTGATTTCGAGAGTGATCGAAACTAATGAAAACATTGTTGGAGTAAAACCTAAAGGGAAAGACCTAGCACCAAATACAATTTGCCATCTGATCTAACTTCTGGAGGCAGTCAAAATGAGTATTTGAATTCTTCCCTACCTTATTCTTGTGCTGAGATACAGGCTGCTCCAACCTGCTGTAAAATGCTTGATTTCGAGAGTGAGCGAAACTAATGAAAACATTGTTGGGGTAAAACCTAAAGGGAAAGACCTAGCACCAAATACAATTTGCCATCTGATCTAACTTCTGGAGGCAGTCAAAATGAGTATTTGAATTCTTCCCTACCTTATTCCTGTGCTGAGATACAGGCTGCTCCAACCTGCTGTAAAATGCTTGATTTCGAGAGTGAGCGAAACTAATGAAAACATTGTTGGAGTAAAACCTAAATGGAAAGACTTAGCACCAAATACAATTTGCCATCTGATCTAACTTCTGGAGGCAGTCAAAATGAGTATTTGAATTCTTCCCTACCTTATTCCTGTGCTGAGATACAGGCTGCTCCAACCTGCTGTAAAATGCTTGATTTCGAGAGTGAGCGAAACTAATGAAAACATTGTTGGGGTAAAACCTAAAGGGAAAGACCTAGCACCAAATACAATTTGCCATCTGATCTAACTTCTGGAGGCAGTCAAAATGAGTATTTGAATTCTTCCCTACCTTATTCCTGTGCTGAGATACAAGCTGCTCCAACCTGCTGTAAAATGCTTGATTTCGAGAGTGAGCGAAACTAATGAAAACATTGTTGGGGTAAAACCTAAAGGGAAAGACCTAGCACAAAATACAATTTCCCATCTGATCTAACTTCTGGAGGCAGTCAAAATGATCCTTAGAATTCTTCCCTACCTTATTCCCGTGCTGAGATACAGGCTGCTCCAACCTGCTGTAAAATGCTTGATTTCGAGAGTGAGCGAAACTAATGAAAACATTGTTGGGGTAAAACCTAAAGGGAAAGACCTAGCACCAAATACAATTTCCCATCTGATCTAACTTCTGGAGGCAGTCAAAATGATCCTTAGAATTCTTCCCTACCTTATTCCTGTGCTGAGATACAGGCTGCTCCAACCTGCTGTAAAATGCTTGATTTCGAGAGTGAGCGAAACTAATGAAAACATTGTTGGGGTAAAACCTAAAGGGAAAGACCTAGCACCAAATACAATTTGCCATCTGATCTAACTTCTGGAGGCAGTCAAAATGAGTATTTGAATTCTTCCCTACCTTATTCCTGTGCTGAGATACAGGCTGCTCCAACCTGCTGTAAAATGCTTGATTTCGAGAGTGAGCGAAACTAATGAAAACATTGTTGGGGTAAAACCTAAAGGGAAAGACCTAGCACCAAATTGCATTGGCCATCTGATCTAACTTCTGGAGGCAGTCAAAATGATCCTTAGAATTCTTCCCTACCTTATTCCTGTGCTGAGATACAGGCTGCTCCAACCTGCTGTAAAATGCTTGATTTCGAGAGTGAGCGAAACTAATGAAAACATTGTTGGGGTAAAACCTAAAGGGAAAGACCTAGCACCAAATACAATTTGCCATCTGATCTAGCTTCTGGAGGCAGTCAAAATGAGTATTTGAATTCTTCCCTACCTTATTCCTGTGCTGAGATACAGGCTGCTCCAACCTGCTGTAAAATGCTTGATTTCGAGAGTGATCGAAACTAATGAAAACATTGTTGGGGTAAAACCTAAAGGGAAAGACTTAGCACCAAATACAATTTGCCATCTGATCTAACTTCTGGAGGCAGTCAAAATGAGTATTTGAATTCTTCCCTACCTTATTCCTGTGCTGAGATACAGGCTGCTCCAACCTGCTGTAAAATGCTTGATTTCGAGAGTGAGCGAAACTAATGAAAACATTGTTGGGGTAAAACCTAAAGGGAAAGACCTAGCACCAAATACAATTTGCCATCTGATCTAACTTCTGGAGGCAGTCAAAATGATCCTTAGAATTCTTCCCTACCTTATTCCTGTGCTGAGATACAGGCTGCTCCAACCTGCTGTAAAATGCTTGATTTCGAGAGTGAGCGAAACTAATGAAAACATTGTTGGGGTAAAACCTAAAGGGAAAGGCCTAGCACCAAATTGCATCGGCCATCTGATCTAACTTCTGGAGGCAGTCAAAATGAGTATTTGAATTCTTCCCTACCTTATTCATGTGCTGAGATACAGGCTGCTCCAACCTGCTGTAAAATGCTTGATTTCGAGAGTGAGCGAAACTAATGAAAACATTGTTGGGGTAAAACCTAAAGGGAAAGACCTAGCACCAAATACAATTTGCCATCTGATCTAGCTTCTGGAGGCAGTCAAAATGAGTATTTGAATTCTTCCCTACCTTATTCCTGTGCTGAGATACAGGCTGCTCCAACCTGCTGTAAAATGCTTGATTTCGAGAGTGATCGAAACTAATGAAAACATTGTTGGAGTAAAACCTAAATGGAAAGACTTAGCACCAAATACAATTTGCCATCTGATCTAACTTCTGGAGGCAGTCAAAATGAGTATTTGAATTCTTCCCTACCTTATTCCTGTGCTGAGATACAGGCTGCTCCAACCTGCTGTAAAATGCTTGATTTCGAGAGTGAGCGAAACTAATGAAAACATTGTTGGGGTAAAACCTAAAGGGAAAGACCTAGCACCAAATACAATTTGCCATCTGATCTAACTTCTGGAGGCAGTCAAAATGATCCTTAGAATTCTCTCCTACCTTATTCCTGTGCTGAGATACAGGCTGCTCCAACCTGCTGTAAAATGCTTGATTTCGAGAGTGAGCGAAACTAATGAAAACATTGTTGGGGTAAAACCTAAAGGGAAAGACCTAGCATCAAATTGCATTGGCCATCTGATCTAACTTCTGGAGGCAGTCAAAATGATGCTTAGAATTCTTCCCTACCTTATTCCTGTGCTGAGATACAGGCTGCTCCAACCTGCTTTAAAATGCTTGATTTCGAGAGTGAGCGAAACTAATGAAAACATTGTTGGGGTAAAAGCTAAAGGGAAAGGCCTAGCACCAAATTGTATTGGCCATCTGATCTAACTTCTGGAGGCAGTCAAAATGATGCTTAGAATTCTTCCCTACCTTATTCCTGTGCTGAGATACAGGCTGCTCCAACCTGCTGTAAAATGCTTGATTTCGAGAGTGAGCGAAACTAATGAAAACATTGTTGGGGTAAAACCTAAAGGGAAAGACCTAGCACCAAATACAATTTGCCATCTGATCTAACTTCTGGAGGCAGTCAAAATGAGTATTTGAATTCTTCCCTACCTTATTCCTGTGCTGAGATACAGGCTGCTCCAACCTGCTGTAAAATGCTTGATTTCGAGAGTGAGCGAAACTAATGAAAACATTGTTGGGGTAAAACCTAAAGGGAAAGACCTAGCACCAAATTGCATTGGCCATCTGATCTAACTTCTGGAGGCAGTCAAAATGAGTATTTGAATTCTTCCCTACCTTATTCCTGTGCTGAGATACAGGCTGCTCCAACCTGCTGTAAAATGCTTGATTTCGAGAGTGAGCGAAACTAATGAAACCATTGTTGGGGTAAAACCTAAAGGGAAAGACCTAGCACAAAATACAATTTCCCATCTGATCTAACTTCTGGAGGCAGTCAAAATGATCCTTAGAATTCTTCCCTACCTTATTCCCGTGCTGAGATACAGGCTGCTCCAACCTGCTGTAAAATGCTTGATTTCGAGAGTGAGCGAAACTAATGAAAACATTGTTGGGGTAAAACCTAAAGGGAAAGACCTAGCACCAAATACAATTTCCCATCTGATCTAACTTCTGGAGGCAGTCAAAATGATCCTTAGAATTCTTCCCTACCTTATTCCTGTGCTGAGATACAGGCTGCTCCAACCTGCTGTAAAATGCTTGATTTCGAGAGTGATCGAAACTAATGAAAACATTGTTGGGGTAAAACCTAAAGGGAAAGACCTAGCACCAAATACAATTTGCCATCTGATCTAACTTCTGGAGGCAGTCAAAATGAGTATTTGAATTCTTCCCTACCTTATTCCTGTGCTGAGATACAGGCTGCTCCAACCTGCTGTAAAATGCTTGATTTCGAGAGTGAGCGAAACTAATGAAAACATTGTTGGGGTAAAACCTAAAGGGAAAGACTTAGCACCAAATACAATTTGCCATCTGATCTAACTTCTGGAGGCAGTCAAAATGATCCTTAGAATTCTTCCCTACCTTATTCCTGTGCTGAGATACAGGCTGCTCCAACCTGCTGTAAAATGCTTGATTTCGAGAGTGAGCGAAACTAATGAAAACATTGTTGGGGTAAAACCTAAAGGGAAAGACCTAGCACCAAATACAATTTGCCATCTGATCTAACTTCTGGAGGCAGTCAAAATGATCCTTAGAATTCTTCCCTACCTTATTCCTGTGCTGAGATACAGGCTGCTCCAACCTGCTGTAAAATGCTTGATTTCGAGAGTGAGCGAAACTGATGAAAATATTGTTGGGGTAAAACCTAAAGGGAAAGGTCTAGCACCAAATTGAATTGGCCATCTGATCTAACTTCTGGAGGCAGTCAAAATGATCCTTAGAATTCTTCCCTACCTTATTCCTGTGCTGAGATACAGGCTGCTCCAACCTGCTGTAAAATGCTTGATTTCGAGAGTGAGCGAAACTAATGAAAACATTGTTGGGGTAAAACCTAAAGGGAAAGACCTAGCACCAAATACAATTTGCCATCTGATCTAACTTCTGGAGGCAGTCAAAATGAGTATTTGAATTCTTCCCTACCTTATTCCTGTGCTGAGATACAGGCTGCTCCAACCTGCTGTAAAATGCTTGATTTCGAGAGTGAGCGAAACTAATGAAACCATTGTTGGGGTAAAACCTAAAGGGAAAGACCTAGCACAAAATACAATTTCCCATCTGATCTAACTTCTGGAGGCAGTCAAAATGATCCTTAGAATTCTTCCCTACCTTATTCCCGTGCTGAGATACAGGCTGCTCCAACCTGCTGTAAAATGCTTGATTTCGAGTGTGAGCGAAACTAATGAAAACATTATTGAGGTAAAACCTAAAGGGAAAGACCTAGCACCAAATACAATTTCCCATCTGATCTAACTTCTGGAGGCAGTCAAAATGATCCTTAGAATTCTTCCCTACCTTATTCCTGTGCTGAGATACAGGCTGCTCCAACCTGCTGTAAAATGCTTGATTTCGAGAGTGATCGAAACTAATGAAAACATTGTTGGGGTAAAACCTAAAGGGAAAGACCTAGCACCAAATACAATTTGCCATCTGATCTAACTTCTGGAGGCAGTCAAAATGAGTATTTGAATTCTTCCCTACCTTATTCCTGTGCTGAGATACAGGCTGCTCCAACCTGCTGTAAAATGCTTGATTTCGAGAGTGAGCGAAACTAATGAAAACATTGTTGGGGTAAAACCTAAAGGGAAAGACCTAGCACCAAATTGCATTGGCCATATGATCTAACTTCTGGAGGCAGTCAAAATGATCCTTAGAATTCTTCCCTACCTTATTCCTGTGCTGAGATACAGGCTGCTCCAACCTGCTGTAAAATGCTTGATTTCGAGAGTGAGCGAAACTAATGAAAACATTGTTGGGGTAAAACCTAAAGGGAAAGACCTAGCACCAAATACAATTTGCCATCTGATCTAGCTTCTGGAGGCAGTCAAAATGAGTATTTGAATTCTTCCCTACCTTATTCCTGTGCTGAGATACAGGCTGCTCCAACCTGCTGTAAAATGCTTGATTTCGAGAGTGATCGAAACTAATGAAAACATTGTTGGGGTAAAACCTAAAGGGAAAGACTTAGCACCAAATACAATTTGCCATCTGATCTAACTTCTGGAGGTAGTCAAAATGAGTATTTGAATTCTTCCCTACCTTATTCCTGTGCTGAGATACAGGCTGCTCCAACCTGCTGTAAAATGCTTGATTTCGAGAGTGAGCGAAACTAATGAAAACATTGTTGGGGTAAAACCTAAAGGGAAAGACCTAGCACCAAATCCAATTTGCCATCTGATCTAACTTCTGGAGGCAGTCAAAATGATCCTTAGAATTCTTCCCTACCTTATTCCTGTGCTGAGATACAGGCTGCTCCAACCTGCTGTAAAATGCTTGATTTCGAGAGTGAGCGAAACTAATGAAAACATTGTTGGGGTAAAACCTAAATTGAAAGGCCTAGCAACAAATGGCATTGGCCATCTGATCTAACTTCTGGAGGCAGTCAAAATGAGTATTTGAATTCTTCCCTACCTTATTCCTGTGCTGAGATACAGGCTGCTCCAACCTGCTGTAAAATGCTTGATTTCGAGAGTGATCGAAACTAATGAAAACATTGTTGGGGTAAAACCTAAAGGGAAAGACCTAGCACCAAATACAATTTGCCATCTGATCTAACTTCTGGAGGCAGTCAAAATGAGTATTTGAATTCTTCCCTACCTTATTCCTGTGCTGAGATACAGGCTGCTCCAACCTGCTGTAAAATGCTTGATTTCGAGAGTGAGCGAAACTAATGAAAACATTGTTGGGGTAAAACCTAAAGGGAAAGACCTAGCACCAAATACAATTTGCCATCTGATCTAACTTCTGGAGGCAGTCAAAATGATCCTTAGAATTCTTCCCTACCTTATTCCTGTGCTGAGATACAGGCTGCTCCAACCTGCTGTAAAATGCTTGATTTCGAGAGTGAGCGAAACTAATGAAAACATTGTTGGGGTAAAACCTAAAGGGAAAGACCTAGCACCAAATACAATTTGCCATCTGATTTAACTTCTGGAGGCAGTCAAAATGAGTATTTGAATTCTTCCCTACCTTATTCCTGTGCTGAGATACAGGCTGCTCCAACCTGCTGTAAAATGCTTGATTTCGAGAGTGAGCGAAACTAATGAAACCATTGTTGGGGTAAAACCTAAAGGGAAAGACCTAGCACAAAATACAATTTGCCATCTGATCTAACTTCTGGAGGCAGTCAAAATGATCCTTAGAATTCTTCCCTACCTTATTCCCGTGCTGAGATACAGGCTGCTCCAACCTGCTGTAAAATGCTTGATTTCGAGAGTGAGCGAAACTAATGAAAACATTGTTGGGGTAAAACCTAAAGGGAAAGACCTAGCACCAAATTGCATTGGCCATCTGATCTAACTTCTGGAGGCAGTCAAAATGATGCTTAGAATTCTTCCCTACCTTATTCCTGTGCTGAGATACAGGCTGCTCCAACCTGCTTTAAAATGCTTGATTTCGAGAGTGAGCGAAACTAATGAAAACATTGTTGGGGTAAAAGCTAAAGGGAAAGGCCTAGCACCAAATTGCATTGGCCATCTGATCTAACTTCTGGAGGCAGTCAAAATGATCCTTAGAATTCTTCCCTACCTTATTCCTGTGCTGAGATACAGGCTGCTCCAACCTGCTGTAAAATGCTTGATTTCGAGAGTGAGCGAAACTAATGAAAACATTGTTGGGGTAAAACCTAAATTGAAAGGCCTAGCAACAAATTGCATTGGCCATCTGATCTAACTTCTGGAGGCAGTCAAAATGAGTATTTGAATTCTTCCCTACCTTATTCCTGTGCTGAGATACAGGCTGCTCCAACCTGCTGTAAAATGCTTGATTTCGAGAGTGATCGAAACTAATGAAAACATTGTTGGGGTAAAACCTAAAGGGAAAGACCTAGCACCAAATACAATTTGCCATCTGATCTAACTTCTGGAGGCAGTCAAAATGATCCTTAGAATTCTTCCCTACCTTATTCCTGTGCTGAGATACAGGCTGCTCCAACCTGCTGTAAAATGCTTGATTTCGAGAGTGAGCGAAACTAATGAAAACATTGTTGGGGTAAAACCTAAAGGGAAAGACCTAGCACCAAATACAATTTGCCATCTGATCTAACTTCTGGAGGCAGTCAAAATGATCCTTAGAATTCTTCCCTACCTTATTCCTGTGCTGAGATACAGGCTGCTCCAACCTGCTGTAAAATGCTTGATTTCGAGAGTGAGCGAAACTGATGAAAATATTGTTGGGGTAAAACCTAAAGGGAAAGGTCTAGCACCAAATTCCATTGGCCATCTGATCTAACTTCTGGAGGCAGTCAAAATGATCCTTAGAATTCTTCCCTACCTTATTCCTGTGCTGAGATACAGGCTGCTCCAACCTGCTGTAAAATGCTTGATTTCGAGAGTGAGCGAAACTAATGAAAACATTGTTGGGGTAAAACCTAAAGGGAAAGACCTAGCACCAAATACAATTTGCCATCTGATCTAACTTCTGGAGGCAGTCAAAATGATCCTTAGAATTCTTCCCTACCTTATTCCTGTGCTGAGATACAGGCTGCTCCAACCTGCTGTAAAATGCTTGATTTCGAGAGTGAGCGAAACTAATGAAAACATTGTTGAGGTAAAACCTAAAGGGAAAGGCCTAGCAACAAATTGCATTGGCCATCTGATCTAACTTCTGGAGGCAGTCAAAATGAGTATTTGAATTCTTCCCTACCTTATTCCTGTGCTGAGATACAGGCTGCTCCAACCTGCTGTAAAATGCTTGATTTCGAGAGTGAGCGAAACTAATGAAAACATTGTTGGGGTAAAACCTAAAGGGAAAGACCTAGCACCAAATACAATTTGCCATCTGATCTAACTTCTGGAGGCAGTCAAAATGATCCTTAGAATTCTTCATTACCTTATTCCTGTGCTGAGATACAGGCTGCTCCAACCTGCTGTAAAATGCTTGATTTCGAGAGTGAGCGAAACTAATGAAAACATTGTTGGGGTAAAACCTAAAGGGAAAGACCAAGCACCAAATACAATTTGCCATCTGATCTAACTTCTGGAGGCAGTCAAAATGAGTATTTGAATTCCTCCCTACGTTATTCCTGTGCTGAGATACAGGCTGCTCCAACCTGCTGTAAAATGCTTGATTTCGAGTGTGAGCGAAACTAATGAAAACATTGTAGGCGAAAAACCTAAAGGGAAAGGCCTAGCATCAAATTGCATTGGCCATCTGATCTAACTTCTGGAGGCAGTCAAAATGATCCTTAGAATTCTTCCCTACATTATTCCTGTGCTGAGATACAGGCTGCTCCAACCTGCTGTAAAATGCTTGATTTCGAGAGTGATCGAAACTAGTGAAAACATTGTAGGCGAAAAACCGAAAGGGAAAGGCCTAGCACCAAATTGCATTGGCCATCTGATCTAACTTCTGGAGGCAGTCAAAATGATGCTTAGAATTCTTCCCTACCTTATTCCTGTGCTGAGATACAGGCTGCTCCAACCTGCTGTAAAATGCTTGATTTCGAGAGTGAGCGAAACTAATGAAAACATTGTTGGGGTAAAACCTAAAGGGAAAGGCCTAGCAACAAATTGCATTGGCCATCTGATCTAACTTCTGGAGGCAGTCAAAATGAGTATTTGAATTCTTCCCTACCTTATTCCTGTGCTGAGATACAGGCTGCTCCAACCTGCTGTAAAATGCTTGATTTCGAGAGTGATCGAAACTAATGAAAACATTGTTGGGGTAAAACCAAAAGGGAAAGGCCTAGCACCAAATTGCATTGGCCATCTTATCCAACTTCTGGAGGCAGTCAAAATAATTATTTGAATTCTTCCCTACCTTATTCCTGTGCTGAGATACAGGCTGCTCCAACCTGCTGTAAAATGCTTGATTTCGAGAGTGAGCGAAACTAATGAAAACATTGTTGGGGTAAAACCTAAAGGGAAAGACCTAGCACCAAATACAATTTGCCATCTGATCTAACTTCTGGAGGCAGTCAAAATGATCCTTAGAATTCTTCCCTACCTTATTCCTGTGCTGAGATACAGGCTGCTCCAACCTGCTGTAAAATGCTTGATTTCGAGAGTGAGCGAAACTAATGAAAACATTGTTGGGGTAAAACCTAAAGGGAAAGACCTAGCACCAAATACAATTTGCCATCTGATCTAACTTCTGGAGGCAGTCAAAATGATCCTTAGAATTCTTCCCTACCTTATTCCTGTGCTGAGATACAGGCTGCTCCAACCTGCTGTAAAATGCTTGATTTCGAGAGTGAGCGAAACTAATGAAAACATTGTTGAGGTAAAACCTAAAGGGAAAGGCCTAGCAACAAATTGCATTGGCCATCTGATCTAACTTCTGGAGGCAGTCAAAATGAGTATTTGAATTCTTCCCTACCTTATTCCTGTGCTGAGATACAGGCTGCTCCAACCTGCTGTAAAATGCTTGATTTCGAGAGTGAGCGAAACTAATGAAAACATTGTTGGGGTAAAACCTAAAGGGAAAGACCTAGCACCAAATACAATTTGCCATCTGATCTAACTTCTGGAGGCAGTCAAAATGATCCTTAGAATTCTTCCCTACCTTATTCCTGTGCTGAGATACAGGCTGCTCCAACCTGCTGTAAAATGCTTGATTTCGAGAGTGATCGAAACTAATGAAAACATTGTTGGGGTAAAACCAAAAGGGAAAGGCCTAGCACCAAATTGCATTGGCCATCTTATCCAACTTCTGGAGGCAGTCAAAATAATTATTTGAATTCTTCCCTACCTTATTCCTGTGCTGAGATACAGGCTGCTCCAACCTGCTGTAAAATGCTTGATTTCGAGAGTGAGCGAAACTAATGAAAACATTGTTGGGGTAAAACCTAAAGGGAAAGACCTAGCACCAAATACAATTTGCCATCTGATCTAACTTCTGGAGGCAGTCAAAATGATCCTTAGAATTCTTCCCTACCTTATTCCTGTGCTGAGATACAGGCTGCTCCAACCTGCTGTAAAATGCTTGATTTCGAGAGTGAGCGAAACTAATGAAAACATTGTTGGGGTAAAACCTAAAGGGAAAGACCTAGCACCAAATACAATTTGCCATCTGATCTAACTTCTGGAGGCAGTCAAAATGATCCTTAGAATTCTTCCCTACCTTATTCCTGTGCTGAGATACAGGCTGCTCCAACCTGCTGTAAAATGCTTGATTTCGAGAGTGAGCGAAACTAATGAAAACATTGTTGAGGTAAAACCTAAAGGGAAAGGCCTAGCAACAAATTGCATTGGCCATCTGATCTAACTTCTGGAGGCAGTCAAAATGAGTATTTGAATTCTTCCCTACCTTATTCCTGTGCTGAGATACAGGCTGCTCCAACCTGCTGTAAAATGCTTGATTTCGAGAGTGAGCGAAACTAATGAAAACATTGTTGGGGTAAAACCTAAAGGGAAAGACCTAGCACCAAATACAATTTGCCATCTGATCTAACTTCTGGAGGCAGTCAAAATGATCCTTAGAATTCTTCCCTACCTTATTCCTGTGCTGAGATACAGGCTGCTCCAACCTGCTGTAAAATGCTTGATTTCGAGAGTGAGCGAAACTAATGAAAACATTGTTGGGGTAAAACCTAAAGGGAAAGACCTAGCACCAAATACAATTTGCCATCTGATCTAACTTCTGGAGGCAGTCAAAATGAGTATTTGAATTCTTCCCTACCTTATTCCTGTGCTGAGATACAGGCTGCTCCAACCTGCTGTAAAATGCTTGATTTCGAGTGTGAGCGAAACTAATGAAAACATTGTTGGGATAAAACCTAAAGGGAAAGGCCTAGCATCAAATTGCATTGGCCATCTGATCTAACTTCTGGAGGCAGTCAAAATGATCCTTAGAATTCTTCCCTACATTATTCCTGTGCTGAGATACAGGCTGCTCCAACCTGCTGTAAAATGCTTGATTTCGAGAGTGAGCGAAACTAGTGAAAACATTGTTGGGGTAAAACCTAAAGGGAAAGACCTAGCACCAAATACAATTTGCCATCTGATCTAACTTCTGGAGGCAGTCAAAATGAGTATTTGAATTCTTCCCTACGTTATTCCTGTGCTGAGATACAGGCTGCTCCAACCTGCTGTAAAATGCTTGATTTCGAGAGTGAGCGAAACTAATGAAAACATTGTTGGGGTAAAACCTAAAGGGAAAGACCTAGCACCAAATACAATTTGCCATCTGATCTAACTTCTGGAGGCAGTCAAAATGATCCTTAGAATTCTTCCCTACCTTATTCCTGTGCTGAGATACAGGCTGCTCCAACCTGCTGTAAAATGCTTGATTTCGAGAGTGAGCGAAACTAATGAAAACATTGTTGGGGTAAAACCTAAAGGGAAAGACCTAGCACCAAATACAATTTGCCATCTGATCTAACTTCTGGAGGCAGTCAAAATGATCCTTAGAATTCTTCCCTACCTTATTCCCGTGCTGAGATACAGGCTGCTCCAACCTGCTGTAAAATGCTTGATTTCGAGAGTGAGCGAAACTAATGAAAACATTGTTGGGGTAAAACCTAAAGGGAAAGACCTAGCACCAAATACAATTTGCCATCTGATCTAACTTCTGGAGGCAGTCAAAATGAGTATTTGAATTCTTACCTACCTTATTCCTGTGCTGAGATACAGGCTGCTCCAACCTGCTGTAAAATGCTTGATTTCGAGAGTGATCAAAACTAATGAAAACATTGTTGGCGAAAAACCTAAAGGGAAAGGCCTAGCACCAAATTGCATTGGCCATCTGATCTAACTTCTGGAGGCAGTCAAAATGATCCTTAGAATTCTTCCCTACCTTATTCCTGTGCTGAGATACAGGCTGCTCCAACCTGCTGTAAAATGCTTGATTTCGAGAGTGAGCGAAACTAATGAAAACATTGTTGTTGTAAAACCTAAAGGGAAAGGCCTAGCACCAAATTGCATTGGCCATCTGATCTAACTTCTGGAGGCAGTCAAAATGAGTATTTGAATTCTTCCCTACCTTATTCCTGTGCTGAGATACAGGCTGCTCCATCCTACTGTAAAATGCTTGATTTCGAGAGTGAGCGAAACTAATGAAAACATTGTTGGGGTAAAACCTAAAGGGAAAGACCTAGCACCAGATACAATTTGCCATCTGATCTAACTTCTGGAGGCAGTCAAAATGATCCTTAGAATTCGTCCCTACCTTATTCCTGTGCTGAGATACAGGCTGCTCCAACCTGCTGTAAAATGCTTGATTTCGAGAGTGAGCGAAACTAATGAAAACATTGTTGGGGTAAAACCTAAAGGGAAAGACCTAGCACCAAATACAATTTGCCATCTGATCTAACTTCTGGAGGCAGTCAAAATGATCCTTAGAATTCTTCCCCACCTTATTCCTGTGCTGAGATACAGGCTGCTCCAACCTGCTGTAAAATGCTTGATTTCGAGAGTGAGCGAAACTAATGAAAACATTGTTGGGGTAAAACCTAAAGGGAAAGACCTAGCACCAAATTGCATTGGCCATCTGATCTAACTTCTGGAGGCAGTCAAAATGAGTATTTGAATTCTTCCCTACCTTATTCCTGTGCTGAGATACAGGCTGCTCCAACCTGCTGTAAAATGCTTGATTTCGAGAGTGAGCGAAACTAATGAAAACATTGTTGGGGTAAAACCTAAAGGGAAAGGCCTAGCACCAAATTGCATTGGCCATCTGATCTAACTTCTGGAGGCAGTCAAAATGATCCTTAGAATTCTTCCCTACCTTATTCCTGTGCTGAGATACAGGCTGCTCCAACCTGCTGTAAAATGCTTGATTTCGAGAGTGAGCGAAACTAATGAAAACATTGTTGGGGTAAAACCTAAAGGGAAAGACCTAGCACCAAATACAATTTGCCATCTGATCTAACTTCTGGAGGCAGTCAAAATGATCCTTAGAATCCTTCCCTACCTTATTCCTGTGCTGAGATCCAGGCTGCTCCAACCTGCTGTAAAATGCTTGATTTCGAGAGTGAGCGAAACTAATGAAAACATTGTTGGGGTAAAACCTAAAGGGAAAGACCTAGCACCAAATACAATTTGCCATCTGATCTAACTTCTGGAGGCAGTCAAAATGATCCTTAGAATTCTTCCCTACCTTATTCCTGTGCTGAGATACAGGCTGCTCCAACCTGCTGTAAAATGCTTGATTTCGAGAGTGAGCGAAACTAATGAAAACATTGTTGGGGTAAAACCTAAAGGGAAAGGCCTAGCAACAAATTGCATTGGCCATCTGATCTAACTTCTGGAGGCAGTCAAAATGATCCTTAGAATTCTTCCCTACCTTATTCCTGTGCTGAGATACAGGCTGCTCCAACCTGCTGTAAAATGCTTGATTTCGAGAGTGATCGAAACTAGTGAAAACATTGTTGGTGTAAAACCTAAAGGGAAAGGCCTAGCACCAAATTGCATTGGCCATCTGATCTAACTTCTTGAGGCAGTACAAAATGAGTATTTGAATTCTTCCCTACCTTATTCCTGTGCTGAGATACAGGCTGCTCCATCCTGCTGTAAAATGCTTGATTTGGAAAGTGAGCGAAACTAATGAAAACATTGTTGGGGTAAAACCTAAAGGGAAAGACCTAGCACCAAATAAAATTTGTCATCTGATCTAACTTCTGGAGGCAGTCAAAATGATCCTTAGAATTCTTCCCTACCTTATTCCTGTGCTGAGATACAGGCTGCTCCAACCTGCTGTAAAATGCTTGATTTCGAGAGTGAGCGAAACTAATGAAAACATTGTTGGGGTAAAACCTAAAGGGAAAGACCTAGCACCAAATACAATTTGCCATCTGATCTAACTTCTGGAGGCAGTCAAAATGATCCTTAGAATTCTTCCCTACCTTATTCCTGTGCTGAGATACAGGCTGCTCCAACCTGCTGTAAAATGCTTGATTTCGAGAGTGAGCGAAACTAATGAAAACATTGTTGGGGTAAAACCTAAAGGGAAAGGCCTAGCAACAAATTGCATTGGCCATCTGATCTAACTTCTGGAGGCAGTCAAAATGATCCTTAGAATTCTTCCCTACCTTATTCCTGTGCTGAGATACAGGCTGCTCCAACCTGCTGTAAAATGCTTGATTTCGAGAGTGATCGAAACTAGTGAAAACATTGTTGGTGTAAAACCTAAAGGGAAAGGCCTAGCACCAAATTGCATTGGCCATCTGATCTAACTTCTTGAGGCAGTCAAAATGAGTATTTGAATTCTTCCCTACCTTATTCCTGTGCTGAGATACAGGCTGCTCCATCCTGCTGTAAAATGCTTGATTTGGAAAGTGAGCGAAACTAATGAAAACATTGTTGGGGTAAAACCTAAAGGGAAAGGCCTAGCACCAAATTGCATTGGCCATCTGATCTAACTTCTGGAGGCAGTCAAAATGATCCTTAGAATTCTTCCCTACCTTATTCCTGTGCTGAGATACAGGCTGCTCCAACCTGCTGTAAAATGCTTGATTTCGAGAGTGAGCGAAACTAATGAAAACATTGTTGGGGTAAAACCTAAAGGGAAAGGCCTAGCAACAAATTGCATTGGCCATCTGATCTAACTTCTGGAGGCAGTCAAAATGAGTATTTGAATTCTTCCCTACCTTATTCCTGTGCTGAGATACAGGCTGCTCCAACCTGCTGTAAAATGCTTGATTTCGAGTGTGAGCGAAACTAATGAAAACATTGTTGGCGAAAAACCTAAAGGGAAAGGCCTAGCAACAAATTGCATTGGCCATCTGATCTAACTTCTGGAGGCAGTCAAAATGATCCTTAGAATTCTTCCCTACATTATTCCTGTGCTGAGATACAGGCTGCTCCAACCTGCTGTAAAATGCTTGATTTCGAGAGTGATCGAAACTAGTGAAAACATTGTTGGTGTAAAACCTAAAGGGAAAGGCCTAGCACCAAATTGCATTGGCCATCTGATCTAACTTCTGGAGGCAGTCAAAATGATCCTTAGAATTCTTCCCTACCTTATTCCTGTGCTGAGATACAGGCTGCTCCAACCTGCTGTAAAATGCTTGATTTCGAGAGTGAGCGAAACTAATGAAAACATTGTTGGGGTAAAACCTAAAGGGAAAGACCTAGCACCAAATACAATTTGCCATCTGATCTAACTTCTGGAGGCAGTCAAAATGAGTATTTGACTTCTTCCCTACCTTATTCCTGTGCTGAGATACAGGCTGCTCCATCCTGCTGTAAAATGCTTGATTTGGAAAGTGAGCGAAACTAATGAAAACATTGTTGGGGTAAAACCTAAAGGGAAAGGCCTAGCACCAAATTGCATTGGCCATCTGATCTAACTTCTGGAGGCAGTCAAAATGATCCTTAGAATTCTTCCCTACCTTATTCCTGTGCTGAGATACAGGCTGCTCCAACCTGCTGTAAAATGCTTGATTTCGAGAGTGAGCGAAACTAATGAAAACATTGTTGGGGTAAAACCTAAAGGGAAAGACCTAGCACCAAATACAATTTGCCATCTGATCTAACTTCTGGAGGCAGTCAAAATGAGTATTTGAATTCTTCCCTACCTTATTCCTGTGCTGAGATACAGGCTGCTCCAACCTGCTGTAAAATGCTTGATTTCGAGAGTGAGCGAAACTAATGAAAACATTGTTGGGGTAAAACCTAAAGGGAAAGGCCTAGCACCAAATACAATTTGCCATCTGATCTAACTTCTGGAGGCAGTCAAAATGAGTATTTGATTTCTTCCCTACCTTATTCCTGTGCTGAGATACAGGCTGCTCCAACCTGCTGTAAAATGCTTGATTTCAAGAGTGATCGAAACTAAAGAAAACATTGTTGGGGTAAAACCTAAAGGGAAAGACTTAGCACCAAATACAATTTGCCATCTGATCTAACTTCTGGAGGCAGTCAAAATGATCCTTAGAATTCGTCCCTACCTTATTCCTGTGCTGAGATACAGGCTGCTCCAACCTGCTGTAAAATGCTTGATTTCGAGAGTGAGCGAAACTAATGAAAACATTGTTCGGGTAAAACCTAAAGGGAAAGACCTAGCACCAAATACAATTTGCAGCTGATCTAACTTCTGGAGGCAGTCAAAATGAGTATTTGAATTCTTCCCTACCTTATTCCTCTGCTGAGATACAGGCTGCTCCAACCTGCTGTAAAATGCTTGATTTCGAGAGTGAGCGAAACTAATGAAAACATTCTTGGGGTAAAACCTAAAGGGAAAGACCTAGCACCAAATACAATTTGCCATCTGATCTAACTTCTGGAGGCAGTCAAAATGAGTATTTGAATTCTTCCCTACCTTATTCCTGTGCTGAGATACAGGCTGCTCCAACCTGCTGTAAAATGCTTGATTTCGAGAGTGAGCGAAACTAATGAAAACATTGTTGGGGTAAAACCTAAAGGGAAAGACCTAGCACCAAATACATTTTGCCATCTCATCTAACTTCTGGAGGCAGTCAAAATGATCCTTAGAATTCTTCCCTACCTTATTCCTGTGCTGAGATACAGGCTGCTCCAACCTGCTGTAAAATGCTTGATTTCGAGAGTGAGCGAAACTAATGAAAACATTGTTGGGGTAAAACCTAAAGGGAAAGACCTAGCACCACATACAATTTGCCATCTGATCTAACTTCTGGAGGCAGTCAAAATGATCCTTAGAATTCTTCCCTACCTTATTCCTGTGCTGAGATACAGGCTGCTCCAACATGCTGTAAAATGCTTGATTTCGAGAGTGAGCGAAACTGATGAAAATATTGTTGGGGTAAAACCTAAAGGGAAAGGTCTAGCACCAAATTGCATTGGCCATCTGATCTAACTTCTGGAGGCAGTCAAAATGATCCTTAGAATTCTTCCCTACCTTATTCCTGTGCTGAGATACAGGCTGCTCCAACCTGCTGTAAAATGCTTGATTTCGAGAGTGAGCAAAACTAATGAAAACATTGTTGGGGTAAAACCTAAAGGGAAAGAGCTAGCACCAAATGCAATTTGCCATCTGTTCTAACTTCTGGAGGCAGTCAAAATGAGTATTTGAATTATTCCCTACCTTATTCCTGTGCTGAGATACAGGCTGCTCCAACCTGCTGTAAAATGCTTGATTTCGAGAGTGATCAAAACTAATGAAAACATTGTTGGCGAAAAACCTAAAGGGAAAGGCCTTGCACCACATTGCATTGGCCATCTGATCTAACTTCTGGAGGCAGTCAAAATGATACTTAGAATTCTTCCCTACCTTATTCCTGTGCTGAGATACAGGCTGCTCCAACCTGCTGTAAAATGCTTGATTTCGAGAGTGAGCGAAACTAATGAAAACATTGTTGGGGTAAAACCTAAAGGGAAAGGCCTAGCAACAAATTGCATTGGCCATCTGATCTAACTTCTGGAGGCAGTCAAAATGATCCTTAGAATTCTTCCCTACCTTATTCCTGTGCTGAGATACAGGCTGCTCCAACCTGCTGTAAAATGCTTGATTTCGAGAGTGAGCGAAACTAATGAAAACATTGTTGGGGTAAAACCTAAAGGGAAAGACCTAGCACCAAATACAGTTTGGCATCTGATCTAACTTCTGGAGGCAGTCAAAATGAGTATTTGAATTCTTCCCTACCTTATTCCTGTGCTGAGATACAGGCTGCTCCAACCTGCTTTAAAATGCTTGATTTCGAGAGTGAGCGAAACTAATGAAAACATTGTTGGGGTAAAACCTAAAGGGAAAGGCCTAGCACCAAATTTCATTGGCCATCTGATCTAACTTCTGGAGGCAGTCAAAATGATCCTTAGAATTCTTCCCTACCTTATTCCTGTGCTGAGATACAGGCTGCTCCAACCTGTTGTAAAATGCTTGATTTCGAGAGTGAGCGAAACTAATGAAAACATTGTTGGGGTAAAACCTAAAGGGAAAGGACTAGCAACAAATTACATTGGCCATCTGATCTAACTTCTGGAGGCAGTCAAAATGAGTATTTGAATTCTTCCCTACCTTATTCCTGTGCTGAGATACAGGCTGCTCCAACCTGCTGTAAAATGCTTGATTTCGAGAGTGAGCGAAACTGATGAAAATATTGTTGGGGTAAAACCTAAAGGGAAAGGTCTAGCACCAAATTGCATTGGCCATCTGATCTAGCCTCTGGAGGCAGTCAAAATGAGTATTTGAATTCTTCCCTACCTTATTCCTGTGCTGAGATACAGGCTGCTCCAACCTGCTGTAAAATGCTTGATTTCGAGAGTGATCAAAACTAATGAAAACATTGTTGGCGAAAAACCTAAAGGGAAAGGCCTTGCACCACATTGCATTGGCCATCTGATCTAACTTCTGGAGGCAGTCAAAATGATACTTAGAATTCTTCCCTACATTATTCCTGTGCTGAGATACAGGCTGCTCCAACCTGCTGTAAAATGCTTGATTTCGAGAGTGAGCGAAACTAGTGAAAACATTGTTGGTGTAAAACCTAAAGGGAAAGGCCTAGCACCAAATTGCATTGGCCATCTGATCTAACTTCTGGAGGCAGTCAAAATGAGTATTTGAATTCTTCCCTACCTTATTCCTGTGCTGAGATACAGGCTGCTCCAACCTGCTGTAAAATGCTTGATTTCGAGAGTGAGCGAAACTAATGAAAACATTGTTGGGGTAAAACCTAAAGGGAAAGGCCTAGCAACAAATTGCATTGGCCATCTGATCTAACTTCTGGAGGCAGTCAAAATGATCCTTAGAATTCTTCCCTACCTTATTCCTGTGCTGAGATACAGGCTGCTCCAACCTGCTGTAAAATGCTTGATTTCGAGAGTGAGCGAAACTAATGAAAACATTGTTGGGGTAAAACCTAAAGGGAAAGACCTAGCACCAAATACAGTTTGGCATCTGATCTAACTTCTGGAGGCAGTCAAAATGAGTATTTGAATTCTTCCCTACCTTATTCCTGTGCTGAGATACAGGCTGCTCCAACCTGCTTTAAAATGCTTGATTTCGAGAGTGAGCGAAACTAATGAAAACATTGTTGGGGTAAAACCTAAAGGGAAAGGCCTAGCAACAAATTGCATTGGCCATCTGATCTCACTTCTGGAGGCAGTCAAAATGATCCTTAGAATTCTTCCCTACCTTATTCCTGTGCTGAGATACAGGCTGCTCCAACCTGCTGTAAAATGCTTGATTTCGAGAGTGAGCGAAACTAATGAAAACATTGTTGGGGTAAAACCTAAAGGGAAAGACCTAGCACCAAATACAATTTGCCATCTGATCTAACTTCTGGAGGCAGTCAAAATGAGTATCTGAATTCTTCCCTACCTTATTCCTGTGCTGAGATACAGGCTGCTCCAACCTGCTGTAAAATGCTTGATTTCGAGAGTGAGCGAAACTAATGAAAACATTGTTGGGGTAAAACCTAAAGGGAAAGACCTAGCACCAAATACAATTTGCCATCTGATCTAACTTCTGGAGGCAGTCAA
Source organism: Melanerpes formicivorus (assembly GCF_026170545.1). Lineage (NCBI taxonomy): Eukaryota > Metazoa > Chordata > Aves > Piciformes > Picidae > Melanerpes > Melanerpes formicivorus. Next base: position 75,978 of record NW_027142890.1, read on the forward strand.
AATGATCCTTAGAATTCTTCCCTACCTTATTCCTGTGCTGAGATACAGGCTGCTCCAACCTGCTGTAAAATGCTTGATTTCGAGAGTGAGCGAAACTAATGAAAACATTGTTGGGGTAAAAGCTAAAGGGAAAGGCCTAGCACCAAATTGCATTGGCCATCTGATCTAACTTCTGGAGGCAGTCAAAATGAGTATTTGAATTCTTCCCTACCTTATTCCTGTGCTGAGATACAGGCTGCTCCAACCTGCTGTAAAATGCTTGATTTGGAAAGTGAGCGAAACTAATGAAAATATTGTTGGGGTAAAACCTAAAGGGAAAGGCCTAGCACCAAATTGCATTGGCCATCTGATCTAACTTCTGGAGGCAGTCAAAATGATCCTTAGAATTCGTCCCTACCTTATTCCTGTGCTGAGATACAGGCTGCTCCAACCTGCTGTAAAATGCTTGATTTCGAGAGTGAGCGAAACTAATGAAAACATTGTTGGGGTAAAACCTAAAGGGAAAGACCTAGCACCAAATACAATTTGCCATCTGATCTAACTTCTGGAGGCAGTCAAAATGAGTATTTGAATTCTTCCCTACCTTATTCCTGTGCTGAGATACAGGCTGCTCCAACCTGCTGTAAAATGCTTGATTTCGAGAGTGAGCGAAACTAATGAAAACATTGTTGGGGTAAAACCTAAAGGGAAAGACCTAGCACCAAATACAATTTGCCATCTGATCTAACTTCTGGAGGCAGTCAAAATGATCCTTAGAATTCTTCCCTACCTTATTCCTGTGCTGAGATACAGGCTGCTCCAACCTGCTGTAAAATGCTTGATTTCGAGAGTGAGCGAAACTAATGAAAACATTGTTGGGGTAAAACCTAAAGGGAAAGACCTAGCACCAAATCCAATTTGCCATCTGATCTAACTTCTGGAGGCAGTCAAAATGATCGTTAGAATTCTTCCCTACCTTATTCCTGTGCTGAGATACAGGCTGCTCCAACCTGCTGTAAAATGCTTGATTTCGAGAGTGAGCGAAACTAATGAAAACATTGTTGGGGTAAAACCTAAAGGGAAAGACCTAGCACCAAATACAATTTGCCATCTGATCTAACTTCTGGAGGCAGTCAAAATGATCCTTAGAATTCTTCCCTACCTTATTCCTGTGCTGAGATACAGGCTGCTCCAACCTGCTGTAAAATGCTTGATTTCGAGAGTGAGCGAAACTAGAGAAAACTTTGTTGTTGTAAAACCTAAAGGGAAAGGCCTAGCACCAAATTGCATTGGCCATCTGATCTAACTTCTGGAGGCAGTCAAAATGATCCTTAGAATTCTTCCCTACCTTATTCCTGTGCTGAGATACAGGCTGCTCCATCCTGCTGTAAAATGCTTGATTTGGAAAGTGAGCGAAACTAATGAAAACATTGTTGGGGTAAAACCTAAAGGGAAAGACCTAGCACCAGATACAATTTGCCATCTGATCTAACTTCTCTAGGCAGTCAAAATGAGTATTTGAATTCTTCCCTACCTTATTCCTGTGCTGAGATACAGGCTGCTCCAACCTGCTGTAAAATGCTTGATTTCGAGAGTGAGCGAAACTAATGAAAACATTGTTGGGGTAAAACCTAAAGGGAAAGGCCTAGCACCAAATACAATTTGCCATCTGATCTAACGTCTGGAGGCAGTCAAAATGAGTATTTGAATTCTTCCCTACCTTATTCCTGTGCTGAGATACAGGCTGCTCCAACCTGCTGTAAAATGCTTGATTTGGAAAGTGAGCGAAACTAATGAAAACATTGTTGGGGTAAAACCTAAAGGGAAAGACCTAGCACCAGATACAATTTGCCATCTGATCTAACTTCTCTAGGCAGTCAAAATGAGTATTTGAATTCTTCCCTACCTTATTCCTGTGCTGAGATACAGGCTGCTCCAACCTGCTGTAAAATGCTTGATTTCGAGAGTGAGCGAAACTAATGAAAACATTGTTGGGGTAAAACCTAAAGGGAAAGACCTAGCACCAAATACAATTTGCCATCTGATCTAACTTCTGGAGGCAGTCACAATGATCCTTAGAATTCTTCCCTACCTTATTCCTGTGCTGAGATACAGGCTGCTCCAACCTGCTGTAAAATGCTTGATTTCGAGAGTGAGCGAAACTGATGAAAATATTGTTGGGGTAAAACCTAAAGGGAAAGGTCTAGCACGAAATACAATTTGCCATCTGATCTAACTTCTGGAGGCAGTCAAAATGATACTTAGAATTCTTCCCTACATTATTCCTGTGCTGAGATACAGGCTGCTCCAACCTGCTGTAAAATGCTTGATTTCGAGAGTGAGCGAAACTAGTGAAAACATTGTTGGTGTAAAACCTAAAGGGAAAGGCCTAGCACCAAATTGCATTGGCCATCTGATCTAACTTCTGGAGGCAGTCAAAATGAGTATTTGAATTCTTCCCTACCTTATTCCTGTGCTGAGATACAGGCTGCTCCAACCTGCTGTAAAATGCTTGATTTCGAGAGTGAGCGAAACTAATGAAAACATTGTTGGGGTAAAACCTAAAGGGAAAGGCCTAGCAACAAATTGCATTGGCCATCTGATCTAACTTCTGGAGGCAGTCAAAATGATCCTTAGAATTCTTCCCTACCTTATTCCTGTGCTGAGATACAGGCTGCTCCAACCTGCTGTAAAATGCTTGATTTCGAGAGTGAGCGAAACTAATGAAAACATTGTTGGGGTAAAACCTAAAGGGAAAGACCTAGCACCAAATACAGTTTGGCATCTGATCTAACTTCTGGAGGCAGTCAAAATGAGTATTTGAATTCTTCCCTACCTTATTCCTGTGCTGAGATACAGGCTGCTCCAACCTGCTTTAAAATGCTTGATTTCGAGAGTGAGCGAAACTAATGAAAACATTGTTGGTGTAAAACCTAAAGGGAAAGGCCTAGCAAGAAATTGCATTGGCCATCTGATCTAACTTCTGGAGGCAGTCAAAATGATCCTTAGAATTCTTCCCTACCTTATTCCTGTGCTGAGATACAGGCTGCTCCAACCTGCTGTAAAATGCTTGATTTCGAGAGTGAGCGAAACTAATGAAAACATTGTTGGGGTAAAACCTAAAGGGAAAGACCTAGCACCAAATACAATTTGCCATCTGATCTAACTTCTGGAGGCAGTCAAAATGAGTATTTGAATTCTTCCCTACCTTATTCCTGTGCTGAGATACAGGCTGCTCCAACCTGCTGTAAAATGCTTGATTTCGAGAGTGAGCGAAACTAATGAAAACATTGTTGGGGTAAAACCTAAAGGGAAAGACCTAGCACCAAATACAATTTGCCATCTGATCTAACTTCTGGAGGCAGTCAAAATGATCCTTAGAATTCTTCCCTACCTTATTCCTGTGCTGAGATACAGGCTGCTCCAACCTGCTGTAAAATGCTTGATTTCGAGAGTGAGCGAAACTAATGAAAACATTGTTGGGGTAAAACCTAAAGGGAAAGGCCTAGCACCAAATTGCATTGGCCATCTGATCTAACTTCTGGAGGCAGTCAAAATGATCCTTAGAATTCTTCCCTACCTTATTCCTGTGCTGAGATACAGGCTGCTCCAACCTGCTGTAAAATGCTTGATTTCGAGAGTGAGCGAAACTAATGAAAACATTGTTGGTGTAAAACCTAAAGGGAAAGGCCTAGCACCAAATTGCATTGGCCATCTGATCTAACTTCTGGAGGCAGTCAAAATGAGTATTTGAATTCTTCCCTACCTTATTCCTGTGCTGAGATACAGGCTGCTCCAACCTGCTGTAAAATGCTTGATTTCGAGAGTGAGCGAAACTAATGAAAACATTGTTGGGGTAAAACCTAAAGGGAAAGGCCTAGCACCAAATTGCATTGGCCATCTGATCTAACTTCTGGAGGCAGTCAAAATGATCCTTAGAATTCGTCCCTACCTTATTCCTGTGCTGAGATACAGGCTGCTCCAACCTGCTGTAAAATGCTTGATTTCGAGAGTGAGCGAAACTAATGAAAACATTGTTGGGGTAAAACCTAAAGGGAAAGACCTAGCACCAAATACAATTTGCCATCTGATCTAACTTCTGGAGGCAGTCAAAATGAGTATTTGAATTCTTCCCTACCTTATTCCTGTGCTGAGATACAGGCTGCTCCAACCTGCTGTAAAATGCTTGATTTCGAGAGTGAGCGAAACTAATGAAAACATTGTTGGGGTAAAACCTAAAGGGAAAGACCTAGCACCAAATACAATTTGCCATCTGATCTAACTTCTGGAGGCAGTCAAAATGATCCTTAGAATTCTTCCCTACCTTATTCCTGTGCTGAGATACAGGCTGCTCCAACCTGCTGTAAAATGCTTGATTTCGAGAGTGAGCGAAACTAATGAAAACATTGTTGGGGTAAAACCTAAAGGGAAAGACCTAGCACCAAATCCAATTTGCCATCTGATCTAACTTCTGGAGGCAGTCAAAATGATCGTTAGAATTCTTCCCTACCTTATTCCTGTGCTGAGATACAGGCTGCTCCAACCTGCTGTAAAATGCTTGATTTCGAGAGTGAGCGAAACTAATGAAAACATTGTTGGGGTAAAACCTAAAGTGAAAGACCTAGCACCAAATTGCATTGGCCATCTGATCTAACTTCTGGAGGCAGTCAAAATGATCCTTAGAATTCTTCCCTACCTTATTCCTGTGCTGAGATACAGGCTGCTCCAACCTGCTGTAAAATGCTTGATTTCGAGAGTGAGCGAAACTAGAGAAAACTTTGTTGTTGTAAAACCTAAAGGGAAAGGCCTAGCACCAAATTGCATTGGCCATCTGATCTAACTTCTGGAGGCAGTCAAAATGAGTATTTGAATTCTTCCCTACCTTATTCCTGTGCTGAGATACAGGCTGCTCCATCCTGCTGTAAAATGCTTGATTTCGAGAGTGAGCGAAACTAATGAAAACATTGTTGGGGTAAAACCTAAAGGGAAAGACCTAGCACCAGATACAATTTGCCATCTGATCTAACTTCTCTAGGCAGTCAAAATGAGTATTTGAATTCTTCCCTACCTTATTCCTGTGCTGAGATACAGGCTGCTCCAACCTGCTGTAAAATGCTTGATTTCGAGAGTGAGCGAAACTAATGAAAACATTGTTGGGGTAAAACCTAAAGGGAAAGGCCTAGCACCAAATACAATTTGCCATCTGATCTAACGTCTGGAGGCAGTCAAAATGAGTATTTGAATTCTTCCCTACCTTATTCCTGTGCTGAGATACAGGCTGCTCCAACCTGCTGTAAAATGCTTGATTTTGAGAGTGAGCGAAACTAATGAAAACATTGTTGGGGTAAAACCTAAAGGGAAAGACCTAGCACCAAATACAATTTGCCATCTGATCTAACTTCTGGAGGCAGTCACAATGATCCTTAGAATTCGTCCCTACCTTATTCCTGTGCTGAGATATAGGCTGCTCCAACCTGCTGTAAAATGCTTGATTTCGAGAGTGAGCGAAACTAATGAAAACATTGTTGGGGTAAAACCTAAAGGGAAAGACCTAGCACCAAATACAATTTGCCATCTGATCTAACTTCTGGAGGCAGTCACAATGATCCTTAGAATTCTTCCCTACCTTATTCCTGTGCTGAGATACAGGCTGCTCCAACCTGCTGTAAAATGCTTGATTTCGAGAGTGAGCGAAACTGATGAAAATATTGTTGGGGTAAAACCTAAAGGGAAAGACCTAGCACCAAATACAATTTGCCATCTGATCTAACTTCTGGAGGCAGTCAAAATGAGTATTTGAATTCTTACCTACCTTATTCCTGTGCTGAGATACAGGCTGCTCCAACCTGCTGTAAAATGCTTGATTTCGAGAGTGAGCGAAACTAATGAAAACATTGTTGGGGTAAAACCTAAAGGGAAAGGCCTAGCAACAAATTGCATTGGCCATCTGATCTAACTTCTGGAGGCAGTCAAAATGATCCTTAGAATTCTTCCCTACCTTATTCCTGTGCTGAGATACAGGCTGCTCCAACCTGCTGTAAAATGCTTGATTTCGAGAGTGAGCGAAACTAATGAAAACATTGTTGGGGTAAAACCTAAAGGGAAAGACCTAGCACCAAATACAGTTTGGCATCTGATCTAACTTCTGGAGGCAGTCAAAATGAGTATTTGAATTCTTCCCTACCTTATTCCTGTGCTGAGATACAGGCTGCTCCAACCTGCTTTAAAATGCTTGATTTCGAGAGTGAGCGAAACTAATGAAAACATTGTTGGTGTAAAACCTAAAGGGAAAGGCCTAGCAAGAAATTGCATTGGCCATCTGATCTAACTTCTGGAGGCAGTCAAAATGATCCTTAGAATTCTTCCCTACCTTATTCCTGTGCTGAGATACAGGCTGCTCCAACCTGCTGTAAAATGCTTGATTTCGAGAGTGAGCGAAACTAATGAAAACATTGTTGGGGTAAAACCTAAAGGGAAAGACCTAGCACCAAATACAATTTGCCATCTGATCTAACTTCTGGAGGCAGTCAAAATGAGTATTTGAATTCTTCCCTACCTTATTCCTGTGCTGAGATACAGGCTGCTCCAACCTGCTGTAAAATGCTTGATTTCGAGAGTGAGCGAAACTAATGAAAACATTGTTGGGGTAAAACCTAAAGGGAAAGACCTAGCACCAAATACAATTTGCCATCTGATCTAACTTCTGGAGGCAGTCAAAATGATCCTTAGAATTCTTCCCTACCTTATTCCTGTGCTGAGATACAGGCTGCTCCAACCTGCTGTAAAATGCTTGATTTCGAGAGTGAGCGAAACTAATGAAAACATTGTTGGGGTAAAACCTAAAGGGAAAGGCCTAGCACCAAATTGCATTGGCCATCTGATCTAACTTCTGGAGGCAGTCAAAATGATCCTTAGAATTCTTCCCTACCTTATTCCTGTGCTGAGATACAGGCTGCTCCAACCTGCTGTAAAATGCTTGATTTCGAGAGTGAGCGAAACTAATGAAAACATTGTTGGTGTAAAACCTAAAGGGAAAGGCCTAGCACCAAATTGCATTGGCCATCTGATCTAACTTCTGGAGGCAGTCAAAATGAGTATTTGAATTCTTCCCTACCTTATTCCTGTGCTGAGATACAGGCTGCTCCAACCTGCTGTAAAATGCTTGATTTCGAGAGTGAGCGAAACTAATGAAAACATTGTTGGGGTAAAACCTAAAGGGAAAGGCCTAGCACCAAATTGCATTGGCCATCTGATCTAACTTCTGGAGGCAGTCAAAATGATCCTTAGAATTCGTCCCTACCTTATTCCTGTGCTGAGATACAGGCTGCTCCAACCTGCTGTAAAATGCTTGATTTCGAGAGTGAGCGAAACTAATGAAAACATTGTTGGGGTAAAACCTAAAGGGAAAGACCTAGCACCAAATACAATTTGCCATCTGATCTAACTTCTGGAGGCAGTCAAAATGAGTATTTGAATTCTTCCCTACCTTATTCCTGTGCTGAGATACAGGCTGCTCCAACCTGCTGTAAAATGCTTGATTTCGAGAGTGAGCGAAACTAATGAAAACATTGTTGGGGTAAAACCTAAAGGGAAAGACCTAGCACCAAATACAATTTGCCATCTGATCTAACTTCTGGAGGCAGTCAAAATGATCCTTAGAATTCTTCCCTACCTTATTCCTGTGCTGAGATACAGGCTGCTCCAACCTGCTGTAAAATGCTTGATTTCGAGAGTGAGCGAAACTAATGAAAACATTGTTGGGGTAAAACCTAAAGGGAAAGACCTAGCACCAAATCCAATTTGCCATCTGATCTAACTTCTGGAGGCAGTCAAAATGATCGTTAGAATTCTTCCCTACCTTATTCCTGTGCTGAGATACAGGCTGCTCCAACCTGCTGTAAAATGCTTGATTTCGAGAGTGAGCGAAACTAATGAAAACATTGTTGGGGTAAAACCTAAAGGGAAAGACCTAGCACCAAATTGCATTGGCCATCTGATCTAACTTCTGGAGGCAGTCAAAATGATCCTTAGAATTCTTCCCTACCTTATTCCTGTGCTGAGATACAGGCTGCTCCAACCTGCTGTAAAATGCTTGATTTCGAGAGTGAGCGAAACTAGAGAAAACTTTGTTGTTGTAAAACCTAAAGGGAAAGGCCTAGCACCAAATTGCATTGGCCATCTGATCTAACTTCTGGAGGCAGTCAAAATGAGTATTTGAATTCTTCCCTACCTTATTCCTGTGCTGAGATACAGGCTGCTCCATCCTGCTGTAAAATGCTTGATTTGGAAAGTGAGCGAAACTAATGAAAACATTGTTGGGGTAAAACCTAAAGGGAAAGACCTAGCACCAGATACAATTTGCCATCTGATCTAACTTCTCTAGGCAGTCAAAATGAGTATTTGAATTCTTCCCTACCTTATTACTGTGCTGAGATACAGGCTGCTCCAACCTGCTGTAAAATGCTTGATTTCGAGAGTGAGCGAAACTAATGAAAACATTGTTGGGGTAAAACCTAAAGGGAAAGGCCTAGCACCAAATACAATTTGCCATCTGATCTAACGTCTGGAGGCAGTCAAAATGAGTATTTGAATTCTTCCCTACCTTATTCCTGTGCTGAGATACAGGCTGCTCCAACCTGCTGTAAAATGCTTGATTTTGAGAGTGAGCGAAACTAATGAAAACATTGTTGGGGTAAAACCTAAAGGGAAAGACCTAGCACCAAATACAATTTGCCATCTGATCTAACTTCTGGAGGCAGTCACAATGATCCTTAGAATTCGTCCCTACCTTATTCCTGTGCTGAGATATAGGCTGCTCCAACCTGCTGTAAAATGCTTGATTTCGAGAGTGAGCGAAACTAATGAAAACATTGTTGGGGTAAAACCTAAAGGGAAAGACCTAGCACCAAATACAATTTGCCATCTGATCTAACTTCTGGAGGCAGTCACAATGATCCTTAGAATTCTTCCCTACCTTATTCCTGTGCTGAGATACAGGCTGCTCCAACCTGCTGTAAAATGCTTGATTTCGAGAGTGAGCGAAACTGATGAAAATATTGTTGGGGTAAAACCTAAAGGGAAAGACCTAGCACCAAATACAATTTGCCATCTGATCTAACTTCTGGAGGCAGTCAAAATGAGTATTTGAATTCTTACCTACCTTATTCCTGTGCTGAGATACAGGCTGCTCCAACCTGCTGTAAAATGCTTGATTTCGAGAGTGATCAAAACTAATGAAAACATTGTTGGCGAAAAACCTAAAGGGAAAGGCCTAGCACCAAATTGCATTGGCCATCTGATCTAACTTCTGGAGGCAGTCAAAATGATCCTTAGAATTCGTCCCTACCTTATTCCTGTGCTGAGATACAGGCTGCTCCAACCTGCTGTAAAATGCTTGATTTCGAGAGTGAGCGAAACTAATGAAAACATTGTTGGGGTAAAACCTAAAGGGAAAGACCTAGCACCAAATACAATTTGCCATCTGATCTAACTTCTGGAGGCAGTCAAAATGAGTATTTGAATTCTTCCCTACCTTATTCCTGTGCTGAGATACAGGCTGCTCCAACCTGCTGTAAAATGCTTGATTTCGAGAGTGATCGAAACTAATGAAAACATTGTTGGGGTAAAACCTAAAGGGAAAGACCTAGCACCAGATACAATTTGCCATCTGATCTAACTTCTGGAGGCAGTCAAAATGATCCTTAGAATTCGTCCCTACCTTATTCCTGTGCTGAGATACAGGCTGCTCCAACCTGCTGTAAAATGCTTGATTTCGAGAGTGAGCGAAACTAATGAAAACATTGTTGGGGTAAAACCTAAAGGGAAAGACCTAGCACCAAATACAATTTGCCATCTGATCTAACTTCTGGAGGCAGTCAAAATGATCCTTAGAATTCTTCCCCACCTTATTCCTGTGCTGAGATACAGGCTGCTCCAACCTGCTGTAAAATGCTTGATTTCGAGAGTGAGCGAAACTAATGAAAACATTGTTGGGGTAAAACCTAAAGGGAAAGACCTAGCACCAAATACAGTTTGGCATCTGATCTAACTTCTGGAGGCAGTCAAAATGAGTATTTGAATTCTTCCCTACCTTATTCCTGTGCTGAGATACAGGCTGCTCCAACCTGCTGTAAAATGCTTGATTTCGAGAGTGATCGAAACTAATGAAAACATTGTTGGGGTAAAACCTAAAGGGAAAGACCTAGCACCAAATACAATTTGCCATCTGATCTAACTTCTGGAGGCAGTCAAAATGATCCTTAGAATTCTTCCCTACCTTATTCCTGTGCTGAGATACAGGCTGCTCCAACCTGCTGTAAAATGCTTGATTTCGAGAGTGAGCGAAACTAATGAAAATATTGTTGGGGTAAAACCTAAAGGGAAAGACCTAGCACCAAATACAATTTGCCATCTGATCTAACTTCTGGAGGCAGTCAAAATGATCCTTAGAATTCTTCCCTACCTTATTCCTGTGCTGAGATACAGGCTGCTCCAACCTGCTGTAAAATGCTTGATTTCGAGAGTGAGCGAAACTAATGAAAACATTGTTGAGGTAAAACCTAAAGGGAAAGGCCTAGCAACAAATTGCATTGGCCATCTGATCTAACTTCTGGAGGCAGTCAAAATGAGTATTTGAATTCTTCCCTACCTTATTCCTGTGCTGAGATACAGGCTGCTCCAACCTGCTGTAAAATGCTTGATTTCGAGAGTGAGCGAAACTAATGAAAACATTGTTGGGGTAAAACCTAAAGGGAAAGACCTAGCACCAAATACAATTTGCCATCTGATCTAACTTCTGGAGGCAGTCAAAATGATCCTTAGAATTCTTCATTACCTTATTCCTGTGCTGAGATACAGGCTGCTCCAACCTGCTGTAAAATGCTTGATTTCGAGAGTGAGCGAAACTAATGAAAACATTGTTGGGGTAAAACCTAAAGGGAAAGACCAAGCACCAAATACAATTTGCCATCTGATCTAACTTCTGGAGGCAGTCAAAATGAGTATTTGAATTCCTCCCTACGTTATTCCTGTGCTGAGATACAGGCTGCTCCATCCTGCTGTAAAATGCTTGATTTCGAGTGTGAGCGAAACTAATGAAAACATTGTTGGCGAAAAACCTAAAGGGAAAGGCCTAGCATCAAATTGCATTGGCCATCTGATCTAACTTCTGGAGGCAGTCAAAATGATCCTTAGAATTCTTCCCTACATTATTCCTGTGCTGAGATACAGGCTGCTCCAACTTGCTGTAAAATGCTTGATTTCGAGAGTGATCGAAACTAGTGAAAACATTGTTGGGGTAAAAGCTAAAGGGAAAGGCCTAGCACCAAATTGCATTGGCCATCTGATCTAACTTCTGGAGGCAGTCAAAATGAGTATTTGAATTCTTCCCTACCTTATTCCTGTGCTGAGATACAGGCTGCTCCAACCTGCTGTAAAATGCTTGATTTCGAGAGTGAGCGAAACTAATGAAAACATTGTTGGGGTAAAACCTAAAGGGAAAGGCCTAGCAACAAATTGCATTGGCCATCTGATCTAACTTCTGGAGGCAGTCAAAATGATCCTTAGAATTCTTCCCTACCTTATTCCTGTGCTGAGATACAGGCTGCTCCAACCTGCTGTAAAATGCTTGATTTCGAGAGTGAGCGAAACTAATGAAAACATTGTTGGGGTAAAACCTAAAGGGAAAGGCCTAGCACCAAATTGCATTGGCCATCTGATCTAACTTCTGGAGGCAGTCAAAATGATCCTTACAATTCTTCCCTACCTTATTCCTGTGCTGAGATACAGGCTGCTCCAACCTGCTGTAAAATGCTTGATTTCGAGAGTGAGCGAAACTAATGAAAACATTGTTGGGGTAAAACCTAAAGGGAAAGACCTAGCACCAAATCCAATTTGCCATCTGATCTAACTTCTGGAGGCAGTCAAAATGATCCTTAGAATTCTTCCCTACCTTATTCCCGTGCTGAGATACAGGCTGCTCCAACCTGCTGTAAAATGCTTGATTTCGAGAGTGAGCGAAACTAATGAAAACATTGTTGGGGTAAAACCTAAAGGGAAAGACCTAGCACCAAATACAATTTGCCATCTGATCTAACTTCTGGAGGCAGTCAAAATGATCCTTAGAATTCTTCCCTACCTTATTCCTGTGCTGAGATACAGGCTGCTCCAACCTGCTGTAAAATGCTTGATTTCGAGAGTGAGCGAAACTAATGAAAACATTGTTGGGGTAAAACCTAAAGGGAAAGACCTAGCACCAAATCCAATTTGCCATCTGATCTAACTTCTGGAGGCAGTCAAAATGATCCTTAGAATTCGTCCCTACCTTATTCCTGTGCTGAGATACAGGCTGCTCCAACCTGCTGTAAAATGCTTGATTTCGAGAGTGAGCGAAACTAATGAAAACATTGTTGGGGTAAAACCTAAAGGGAAAGACCTAGCACCAAATACAATTTGCCATCTGATCTAACGTCTGGAGGCAGTCAAAATGATCCTTAGAATTCGTCCCTACCTTATTCCTGTGCTTAGATACAGGCTGCCCCAACCTGCTGTAAAATGCTTGATTTCGAGAGTGAGCGAAACTAATGAAAACATTGTTGGGGTAAAACCTAAAGGGAAAGACCTAGCACCAAATACAATTTGCCATCTGATCTAACTTCTGGAGGCAGTCACAATGATCCTTAGAATTCTTCCCTACCTTATTCCTGTGCTGAGATACAGGCTGCTCCAACCTGCTGTAAAATGCTTGATTTCTAGAGTGAGCGAAACTGATGAAAATATTGTTGGGGTAAAACCTAAAGGGAAAGGTCTAGCACCAAATCCAATTTGCCATCTGATCTAACTTCTGGAGGCAGTCAAAATGATCCTTAGAATTCTTCCCTACCTTATTCCTGTGCTGAGATACAGGCTGCTCCAACCTGCTGTAAAATGCTTGATTTCGAGAGTGAGCGAAACTAATGAAAACATTGTTGGGGTAAAACCTAAAGGGAAAGACCTAGCACCAAATACAATTTCCCATCTGATCTAACTTCTGGAGGCAGTCAAAATGAGTATTTGAATTCTTACCTACCTTATTCCTGTGCTGAGATACAGGCTGCTCCAACCTGCTGTAAAATGCTTGATTTCGAGAGTGATCAAAACTAATGAAAACATTGTTGGCGAAAAACCTAAAGGGAAAGGCCTAGCACCAAATTGCATTGGCCATCTGATCTAACTTCTGTAGGCAGTCAAAATGATCCTTAGAATTCTTCCCTACCTTATTCCTGTGCTGAGATACAGGCTGCTCCAACCTGCTGTAAAATGCTTGATTTCGAGAGTGAGCGAAACTAATGAAAACATTGTTGTTGTAAAACCTAAAGGGAAAGGCCTAGCACCAAATTGCATTGGCCATCTGATCTAACTTCTGGAGGCAGTCAAAATGAGTATTTGAATTCTTCCCTACCTTATTCCTGTGCTGAGATACAGGCTGCTCCATCCTACTGTAAAATGCTTGATTTCGAGAGTGAGCGAAACTAATGAAAACATTGTTGGGGTAAAACCTAAAGGGAAAGACCTAGCACCAGATACAATTTGCCATCTGATCTAACTTCTGGAGGCAGTCAAAATGATCCTTAGAATTCGTCCCTAACTTATTCCTGTGCTGAGATACAGGCTGCTCCAACCTGCTGTAAAATGCTTGATTTCGAGAGTGAGCGAAACTAATGAAAACATTGTTGGGGTAAAACCTAAAGGGAAAGACCTAGCACCAAATACAATTTGCCATCTGATCTAACTTCTGGAGGCAGTCAAAATGATCCTTAGAATTCTTCCCCACCTTATTCCTGTGCTGAGATACAGGCTGCTCCAACCTGCTGTAAAATGCTTGATTTCGAGAGTGAGCGAAACTAATGAAACCATTGTTGGGGTAAAACCTAAAGGGAAAGACCTAGCACCAAATACAGTTTGGCATCTGATCTAACTTCTGGAGGCAGTCAAAATGAGTATTTGAATTCTTCCCTACCTTATTCCTGTGCTGAGATACAGGCTGCTCCAACCTGCTGTAAAATGCTTGATTTCGAGAGTGAGCGAAACTAATGAAAACATTGTTGGGGTAAAACCTAAAGGGAAAGGCCTAGCACCAAATTGCATTGGCCATCTGATCGAACTTCTGGAGGCAGTCAAAATGAGTATTTGAATTCTTCCCTACCTTATTCCTGTGCTGAGATACAGGCTGCTCCAACCTGCTGTAAAATGCTTGATTTCGAGAGTGAGCGAAACTAATGAAAACATTGTTGGGGTAAAACCTAAAGGGAAAGACCTAGCACCAAATACAATTTGCCATCTGATCTAACTTCTGGAGGCAGTCAAAATGATCCTTAGAATTCTTCCCTACCTTATTCCTGTGCTGAGATACAGGCTGCTCCAACCTGCTGTAAAATGCTTGATTTCGAGAGTGAGCGAAACTAATGAAAACATTGTTGGGGTAAAACCTAAAGGGAAAGACCTAGCACCAAATACAGTTTGGCATCTGATCTAACTTCTGGAGGCAGTCAAAATGATCCTTAGAATTCTTCCCTACCTTATTCCTGTGCTGAGATACAGGCTGCTCCAACCTGCTGTAAAATGCTTGATTTCGAGAGTGAGCGAAACTAATGAAAACATTGTTGGGGTAAAACCTAAAGGGAAAGGCCTAGCAACAAATTGCATTGGCCATCTGATCTAACTTCTGGAGGCAGTCAAAATGATCCTTAGAATTCTTCCCTACCTTATTCCTGTGCTGAGATACAGGCTGCTCCAACCTGCTGTAAAATGCTTGATTTCGAGAGTGATCGAAACTAGTGAAAACATTGTTGGTGTAAAACCTAAAGGGAAAGGCCTAGCACCAAATTGCATTGGCCATCTGATCTAACTTCTTGAGGCAGTCAAAATGAGTATTTGAATTCTTCCCTACCTTATTCCTGTGCTGAGATACAGGCTGCTCCATCCTGCTGTAAAATGCTTGATTTGGAAAGTGAGCGAAACTAATGAAAACATTGTTGGGGTAAAACCTAAAGGGAAAGACCTAGCACCAAATAAAATTTGCCATCTGATCTAACTTCTGGAGGCAGTCAAAATGATCCTTAGAATTCTTCCCTACCTTATTCCTGTGCTGAGATACAGGCTGCTCCAACCTGCTGTAAAATGCTTGATTTCGAGAGTGAGCGAAACTAATGAAAACATTGTTGGGGTAAAACCTAAAGGGAAAGACCTAGCACCAAATACAATTTGCCATCTGATCTAACTTCTGGAGGCAGTCAAAATGATCCTTAGAATTCTTCCCTACCTTATTCCTGTGCTGAGATACAGGCTGCTCCAACCTGCTGTAAAATGCTTGATTTCGAGATTGAGCGAAACTAATGAAAACATTGTTGGGGTAAAACCTAAAGGGAAAGGCCTAGCAACAAATTGCATTGGCCATCTGATCTAACTTCTGGAGGCAGTCAAAATGATCCTTAGAATTCTTCCCTACCTTATTCCTGTGCTGAGATACAGGCTGCTCCAACCTGCTGTAAAATGCTTGATTTCGAGAGTGATCGAAACTAATGAAAACATTGTTGGGGTAAAACCTAAAGGGAAAGACCTAGCACCAAATACAATTTGCCATCTGATCTAACTTCTGGAGGCAGTCAAAATGAGTATTTGAATTCTTCCCTACCTTATTCCTGTGCTGAGATACAGGCTGCTCCAACCTGCTGTAAAATGCTTGATTTCGAGAGTGAGCGAAACTAATGAAAACATTGTTGGGGTAAAACCTAAAGGGAAAGACCTAGCACCAAATCCAATTTGCCATCTGATCTAACTTCTGGAGGCAGTCAAAATGATCCTTAGAATTCTTCCCTACCTTATTCCTGTGCTGAGATACAGGCTGCTCCAACCTGCTGTAAAATGCTTGATTTCGAGAGTGAGCGAAACTAATGAAAACATTGTTGGGGTAAAACCTAAAGGGAAAGACCTAGCACCAAATACAATTTGCCATCTGATCTAACTTCTGGAGGCAGTCAAAATGATCCTTAGAATTCTTCCCTACCTTATTCCTGTGCTGAGATACAGGCTGCTCCAACCTGCTGTTAAATGCTTGATTTCGAGAGTGAGCGAAACTAATGAAAAGATTGTTGGGGTAAAACCTAAAGGGAAAGACCTAGCACCAAATACAATTTGCCATCTGATCTAACTTCTGGAGGCAGTCAAAATGATCCTTACAATTCTTCCCTACCTTATTCCTGTGCTGAGATACAGGCTGCTCCAACCTGCTGTAAAATGCTTGATTTTGAGAGTGAGCGAAACTAATGAAAACATTGTTGGGGTAAAACCTAAAGGGAAAGACCTAGCACCAAATACAATTTGCCATCTGATCTAACTTCTGGAGGCAGTCAAAATGAGTATTTGAATTCTTCCCTACCTTATTCCTGTGCTGAGATACAGGCTGCTCCAACCTGCTGTAAAATGCTTGATTTCGAGAGTGAGCGAAACTAATGAAAACATTGTTGGGGTAAAACCTAAGGGGAAAGACCTAGCACCAAATTGCATTGGCCATCTCATCTAACTTCTGGAGGCAGACAAAATGATCCTTAGAATTCTTCCCTACCTTATTGCTGTGCTGAGATACAGGCTGCTCCAACCTGCTGTAAAATGCTTGATTTCGAGAGTGAGCGAAACTAATGAAAACATTGTTGGGGTAAAACCTAAAGGGAAAGATCTGGCACCAAATACAATTTGCCATCTGATCTAACTTCTGGAGGCAGTCAAAATGATCCTTAGAATTCTTCCCTACCTTATTCCTGTGCTGAGATACAGGCTGCTCCAACCTGCTGTAAAATGCTTGATTTCGAGAGTGAGCGAAACTAATGAAAACATTGTTGGGGTAAAACCTAAAGGGAAAGACCTAGCACCAAATACAATTTGCCATCTGATCTAACATCTGGAGGCAGTCAAAATGAGTATTTGAATTCTTCCCTACCTTATTCCTGTGCTGAGATACAGGCTGCTCCAACCTGCTGTAAAATGCTTGATTTCGAGAGTGAGCGAAACTAATGAAAACATTGTTGGGGTAAAACCTAAAGGGAAAGGCCTAGCACCAAATTGCATTGGCCATCTGATCTAACTTCTTGAGGCAGTCAAAATGAGTATTTGAATTCTTCCCTACTTTATTCCTGTGCTGAGATACAGGCTGCTCCAACCTGCTGTAAAATGCTTGATTTCGAGAGTGAGCGAAACTAATGAAAACATTGTTGGGGTAAAACCTAAAGGGAAAGGCCTAGCACCAAATTGCATTGGCCATCTGATCTAACTTCTGGAGGCAGTCAAAATGATCCTTAGAATTCTTCCCTACCTTATTCCTGTGCTGAGATACAGGCTGCTCCAACCTGCTGTAAAATGCTTGATTTCAAGAGTGAGCGAAACTAATGAAAACATTGTTGGGGTAAAACCTAAAGGGAAAGACCTAGCACCAAATACAATTTGCCATCTGATCTAACTTCTGGAGGCAGTCAAAATGAGCCTTAGAATTCTTCCCTACCTTATTCCTGTGCTGAGATACAGGCTGCTCCATCCTGCTGTAAAATGCTTGATTTCGAGAGTGAGCGAAACTAATGAAAACATTGTTGGGGTAAAACCTAAAGGGAAAGGCCTAGCACCAAATTGCATTGGCCATCTGATCTAACTTCTGGAGGCAGTCAAAATGAGTATTTGAATTCTTCCCTACCTTATTCCTGTGCTGAGATACAGGCTGCTCCAACCTGCTGTAAAATGCTTGATTTCGAGAGTGATCGAAACTAATGAAAACATTGTTGGGGTAAAACCTAAAGGGAAAGATCTGGCACCAAATACAATTTGCCATCTGATCTAACTTCTGGAGGCAGTCAAAATGATCCTTAGAATTCTTCCCTACCTTATTCCTGTGCTGAGATACAGGCTGCTCCAACCTGCTGTAAAATGCTTCATTTCGAGAGTGATCGAAACTAATGAAAACATTGTTGGGGTAAAACCTATAGGGAAAGACCTGGTACCAAATACAATTTGCCATCTGATCTAACTTCTGGAGGCAGTCAAAATGATCCTTAGAATTCTTCCCTACCTTATTCCTGTGCTGAGATACAGGCTGCTCCAACCTGCTGTAAAATGCTTGATTTCGAGAGTGATCAAAACTAATGAAAACATTGTAGGCGAAAAACCGAAAGGGAAAGGCCTAGCACCAAATTCCATTGGCCATCTGATCTAACTTCTGGAGGCAGTCAAAATGATCCTTAGAATTCTTCCCTACCTTATTCCTGTGCTGAGATACAGGCTGCTCCAACCTGCTGTAAAATGCTTGATTTCGAGAGTGAGCGAAACTATTGAAAACATTGTTGGGGTAAAACCTAAAGGGAAAGACCTAGCACCAAATACAATTTGCCATCTGATCTAACTTCTGGAGGCAGTCAAAATGAGTATTGGAATTCTTCCCTACCTTATTCCTGTGCTGAGATACAGGCTGCTCCAACCTGCTGTAAAATGCTTGATTTCGAGAGTGATCGAAACTAATGAAAACATTGTTGGGGTAAAACCTAAAGGGAAAGACCTAGCACCAAATACAATTTGCCATCTGATCTAACTTCTGGAGGCAGTCAAAATGATCCTTAGAATTCTTCCCTACCTTATTCCTGTGCTGAGATACAGGCTGCTCCAACCTGCTGTTAAATGCTTGATTTCGAGAGTGAGCGAAACTAATGAAAAGATTGTTGGGGTAAAACCTAAAGGGAAAGACCTGGCACCAAATACAATTTGCCATCTGATCTAACTTCTGGAGGCAGTCAAAATGATCCTTACAATTCTTCCCTACCTTATTCCTGTGCTGAGATACAGGCTGCTCCAACCTGCTGTAAAATGCTTGATTTTGAGAGTGAGCGAAACTAATGAAAACATTGTTGGGGTAAAACCTAAAGGGAAAGACCTAGCACCAAATACAATTTGCCATCTGATCTAACTTCTGGAGGCAGTCAAAATGAGTATTTGAATTCTTCCCTACCTTATTCCTGTGCTGAGATACAGGCTGCTCCAACCTGCTGTAAAATGCTTGATTTCGAGAGTGAGCGAAACTAATGAAAACATTGTTGGGGTAAAACCTAAGGGGAAAGACCTAGCACCAAATTGCATTGGCCATCTCATCTAACTTCTGGAGGCAGTCAAAATGATCCTTAGAATTCTTCCCTACCTTATTGCTGTGCTGAGATACAGGCTGCTCCAACCTGCTGTAAAATGCTTGATTTCGAGAGTGAGCGAAACTAATGAAAACATTGTTGGGGTAAAACCTAAAGGGAAAGATCTGGCACCAAATACAATTTGCCATCTGATCTAACTTCTGGAGGCAGTCAAAATGATCCTTAGAATTCTTCCCTACCTTATTCCTGTGCTGAGATACAGGCTGCTCCAACCTGCTGTAAAATGCTTGATTTCGAGAGTGAGCGAAACTAATGAAAACATTGTTGGGGTAAAACCTAAAGGGAAAGACCTAGCACCAAATACAATTTGCCATCTGATCTAACATCTGGAGGCAGTCAAAATGAGTATTTGAATTCTTCCCTACCTTATTCCTGTGCTGAGATACAGGCTGCTCCAACCTGCTGTAAAATGCTTGATTTCGAGAGTGAGCGAAACTAATGAAAACATTGTTGGGGTAAAACCTAAAGGGAAAGGCCTAGCACCAAATTGCATTGGCCATCTGATCTAACTTCTTGAGGCAGTCAAAATGAGTATTTGAATTCTTCCCTACTTTATTCCTGTGCTGAGATACAGGCTGCTCCAACCTGCTGTAAAATGCTTGATTTCGAGAGTGAGCGAAACTAATGAAAACATTGTTGGGGTAAAACCTAAAGGGAAAGGCCTAGCACCAAATTGCATTGGCCATCTGATCTAACTTCTGGAGGCAGTCAAAATGATCCTTAGAATTCTTCCCTACCTTATTCCTGTGCTGAGATACAGGCTGCTCCAACCTGCTGTAAAATGCTTGATTTCAAGAGTGAGCGAAACTAATGAAAACATTGTTGGGGTAAAACCTAAAGGGAAAGACCTAGCACCAAATACAATTTGCCATCTGATCTAACTTCTGGAGGCAGTCAAAATGATCCTTAGAATTCTTCCCTACCTTATTCCTGTGCTGAGACACAGGCTGCTCCATCCTGCTGTAAAATGCTTGATTTCGAGAGTGAGCGAAACTAATGAAAACATTGTTGGGGTAAAACCTAAAGGGAAAGGCCTAGCACCAAATTGCATTGGCCATCTGATCTAACTTCTGGAGGCAGTCAAAATGAGTATTTGAATTCTTCCCTACCTTATTCCTGTGCTGAGATACAGGCTGCTCCAACCTGCTGTAAAATGCTTGATTTCGAGAGTGATCGAAACTAATGAAAACATTGTTGGGGTAAAACCTAAAGGGAAAGATCTGGCACCAAATACAATTTGCCATCTGATCTAACTTCTGGAGGCAGTCAAAATGATCCTTAGAATTCTTCCCTACCTTATTCCTGTGCTGAGATACAGGCTGCTCCAACCTGCTGTAAAATGCTTGATTTCGAGAGTGATCGAAACTAATGAAAACATTGTTGGGGTAAAACCTAAAGGGAAAGACCTGGTACCAAATACAATTTGCCATCTGATCTAACTTCTGGAGGCAGTCAAAATGATCCTTAGAATTCTTCCCTACCTTATTCCTGTGCTGAGATACAGGCTGCTCCAACCTGCTGTAAAATGCTTGATTTCGAGAGTGATCAAAACTAATGAAAACATTGTAGGCGAAAAACCGAAAGGGAAAGGCCTAGCACCAAATTCCATTGGCCATCTGATCTAACTTCTGGAGGCAGTCAAAATGATCCTTAGAATTCTTCCCTACCTTATTCCTGTGCTGAGATACAGGCTGCTCCAACCTGCTGTAAAATGCTTGATTTCGAGAGTGAGCGAAACTATTGAAAACATTGTTGGGGTAAAACCTAAAGGGAAAGACCTAGCACCAAATACAATTTGCCATCTGATCTAACTTCTGGAGGCAGTCAAAATGAGTATTGGAATTCTTCCCTACCTTATTCCTGTGCTGAGATACAGGCTGCTCCAACCTGCTGTAAAATGCTTGATTTCGAGAGTGATCGAAACTAATGAAAACATTGTTGGGGTAAAACCTAAAGGGAAAGACCTAGCACCAAATACAATTTGCCATCTGATCTAACTTCTGGAGGCAGTCAAAATGAGTATTTGAATTCTTCCCTACCTTATTCCTGTGCTGAGATACAGGCTGCTCCAACCTGCTGTAAAATGCTTGATTTCGAGAGTGAGCGAAACTAATGAAAACATTGTTGGGGTAAAACCTAAAGGGAAAGGCCTAGAACCAAATTGCATTGGCCATCTGATCTAACTTCTGGAGGCAGTCAAAATGAGTATTTGAATTCTTCCCTACCTTATTCCTGTGCTGAGATACAGGCTGCTCCAACCTGCTGTAAAATGCTTGATTTCGAGAGTGATCGAAACTAATGAAAACGTTGTTGGGTTAAAACCTAAAGGGAAAGACCTCGCACCAAATACAATTCGCCATCTGATCTAACTTCTGGAGGCAGTCAAAATGATCCTTAGAATTCTTCCCTACCTTATTCCTGTGCTGAGATACAGGCTGCTCCAACCTGCTGTAAAATGCTTGATTTCGAGAGTGAGCGAAACTAATGAAAACATTGTTGGGGTAAAACCTAAAGGGAAAGACCTGGCACCAAATACAATTTGACATCTGATCTAACTTCTGGAGGCAGTCAAAATGAGTATTTGAATTCTTCCCTACCTTATTCCTGTGCTGAGATACAGGCTGCTCCAACCTGCTGTAAAATGCTTGATTTCGAGAGTGATCAAAACTAATGAAAACATTGTAGGCGAAAAAACCTAAAGGGAAAGGCCTAGCACCAAATTGCATTGGCCATCTGATCTAACTTCTGGAGGCAGTCAAAATGATCCTTACAATTCTTCCCTGCCTTATTCCTGTGCTGAGATACAGGCTGCTCCAACCTGCTGTAAAATGCTTGATTTCGAGAGTGATCGAAACTAATGAAAACTTTTTTGGGGTAAAACCTAAAGGGAAAGACCTAGCACCAAATACAATTTGCCATCTGATCTAAGTTCTGGAGGCAGTCAAAATGAGTATTTGAATTCTTCCCTACCTTATTCCTGTGCTGAGATACAGGCTGCTCCAACCTGCTGTAAAATGCTTGATTTCGAGAGTGAGCGAAACTAATGAAAACATTGTTGGGGTAAAACCTAAAGGGAAAGACCTAGCACCAAATTGCATTGGCCATCTGATCTAACTTCTGGAGGCAGTCAAAATGAGTATTTGAATTCTTCCCTACCTTATTCCTGTGCTGAGATACAGGCTGCTCCAACCTGCTGTAAAATGCTTGATTTCGAGAGTGATCGAAACTAATGAAAACATTGTTGGGGTAAAACCTAAAGGGAAAGGCCTAGAACCAAATTGCATTGGCCATCTGATCTAACTTCTGGAGGCAGTCAAAATGAGTATTTGAATTCTTCCCTACCTTATTCCTGTGCTGAGATACAGGCGGCTCCAACCTGCTGTAAAATGCTTGATTTCGAGAGTGAGCGAAACTAATGAAAACATTGTTGGGGTAAAACCTAAAGGGAAAGGCCTAGCACCAAATTGCATTGGCCATCTGATCTAACTTCTGGAGGCAGTCAAAATGATCCTTAGAATTCTTCCCTACCTTATTCCTGTGCTGAGATACAGGCTGCTCCAACCTGCTGTAAAATGCTTGATTTCGAGAGTGATCGAAACTAATGAAAACATTGTTGGGGTAAAACCTAAAGGGAAAGGCCTAGCACCAAATTCCATTGGCCATCTGATCTAACTTCTGGAGGCAGTCAAAATGAGTATTTGAATTCTTCCCTACCTTATTCCTGTGCTGAGATACAGGCTGCTCCAACCTGCTGTAAAATGCTTGATTTCGAGAGTGATCGAAACTAATGAAAACATTGTTGGGGTAAAACCTAAAGGGAAAGGCCTAGCACCAAATTGCATTGGCCATCTGATCTAACTTCTGGAGGCAGTCAAAATGAGTATTTGAATTCTTCCCTACCTTATTCCTGTGCTGAGATACAGGCTGCTCCAACCTGCTGTAAAATGCTTGATTTCGAGAGTGAGCGAAACTAATGAAAACATTGTTGGGGTAAAACCTAAAGGGAAAGACCTAGCACCAAATACAATATGCCATCTGATCTAACTTCTGGAGGCAGTCAAAATGATTATTAGAATTCTTCCCTACCTTATTCCTGTGCTGAGATACAGGCTGCTCCAACCTGCTGTAAAATGCTTGATTTCGAGAGTGAGCGAAACTAATGAAAACATTGTTGGGGTAAAACCTAAAGGGAAAGACCTAGCACCAAATACAATTTGCCATCTGATCTAACTTCTGGAGGCAGTCAAAATGAGTATTTGAATTCTTCCCTACCTTATTCCTGTGCTGAGATACAGGCTGCTCCAACCTGCTGTAAAATGCTTGATTTCGAGAGTGAGCGAAACTAATGAAAACGTTGTTGGGGTAAAACCTAAAGGGAAAGGCCTAGCACCAAATTGCATTGGCCATCTGATCTAACTTCTGGAGGCAGTCAAAATGATCCTTAGAATTCTTCCCTACCTTATTCCTGTGCTGAGATACAGGCTGCTCCAACCTGCTGTAAAATGCTTGATTTCGAGAGTGAGCGAAACTAATGAAAACATTGTTGGGGTAAAACCTAAAGGGAAAGGCCTAGCACCAAATACAATTTGCCATCTGATCTAAGTTCTGGAGGCAGTCAAAATGAGTATTTGAATTCTTCCCTACCTTATTCCTGTGCTGAGATACAGGCTGCTCCAACCTGCTGTAAAATGCTTGATTTCGAGAGTGATCGAAACTAATGAAAACATTGTTGGGGTAAAACCTAAAGGGAAAGGCCTAGCACCAAATTGCATTGGCCATCTGATCTAACTTCTGGAGGCAGTCAAAATGATCCTTAGAATTCTTCCCTACCTTATTCCTGTGCTGAGATACAGGCTGCTCCAACCTGCTGTAAAATGCTTGATTTCGAGAGTGAGCGAAACTAATGAAAACATTGTTGGGGTAAAACCTAAAGGGAAAGACCTAGCACCAAATACAATTTGCCATCTGATCTAAATTCTGGAGGCAGTCAAAATGAGTATTGGAATTCTTCCCTACCTTATTCCTGTGCTGAGATACAGGCTGCTCCAACCTGCTGTAAAATGCTTGATTTCGAGAGTGAGCGAAACTAATGAAAACATTGTTGGGGTAAAACCTAAAGGGAAACACCTAGCACCAAATACAATTTGCCATCTGATCTAACTTCTGGAGGCAGTCAAAATGAGTATTTGAATTCTTCCCTACCTTATTCCTGTGCTGAGATACAGGCTGCTCCAACCTGCTGTAAAATGCTTGATTTCGAGAGTGAGCGAAACTAATGAAAACATTGTTGGGGTAAAACCTAAAGGGAAAGGCCTAGCACCAAATACAATTTGCCATCTGATCTAACTTCTGGAGGCAGTCAAAATGAGTATTTGAATTCTTCCCTACCTTATTCCTGTGCTGAGATACAGGCTGCTCCAACCTGCTGTAAAATGCTTGATTTCGAGAGTGAGCGAAACTAATGAAAACGTTGTTGGGTTAAAACCTAAAGGGAAAGACCTCGCACCAAATACAATTTGCCATCTGATCTAACTTCTGGAGGCAGTCTAAAATGATCCTTAGAATTCTTCCCTACCTTATTCCTGTGCTGAGATACAGGCTGCTCCAACCTGCTGTAAAATGCTTGATTTCGAGAGTGAGCGAAACTAATGAAAACATTGTTGGGGTAAAACCTAAAGGGAAAGACCTAGCACCAAATACAATTTGCCATCTGATCTAACTTCTGGAGGCAGTCAAAATGAGTATTTGAATTCTTCCCTACCTTATTCCTGTGCTGAGATACAGGCTGCTCCAACCTGCTGTAAAATGCTTGATTTCGAGAGTGAGCGAAACAAATGAAAACATTGTTGGGGTAAAACCTAAAGGGAAAGGCCTAGCACCAAATTGCATTGGCCATCTGATCTAAGTTCTGGAGGCAGTCAAAATGATCCTTAGAATTCTTCCCTACCTTATTCCTGTGCTGAGATACAGGCTGCTCCAACCTGCTGTAAAATGCTTGATTTCGAGAGTGAGCGAAACTAATGAAAACATTGTTGGGGTAAAACCTAAAGGGAAAGGCCTAGAACCAAATTGCATTGGCCATCTGATCTAACTTCTGGAGGCAGTCAAAATGAGTATTTGAATTCTTCCCTACCTTATTCCTGTGCTGAGATACAGGCGGCTCCAACCTGCTGTAAAATGCTTGATTTCGAGAGTGAGCGAAACTAATGAAAACATTGTTGGGGTAAAACCTAAAGGGAAAGGCCTAGCACCAAATTGCATTGGCCATCTGATCTAACTTCTGGAGGCAGTCAAAATGATCCTTACAATTCTTCCCTACCTTATTCCTGTGCTGAGATACAGGCTGCTCCAACCTGCTGTAAAATGCTTGATTTCGAGAGTGAGCGAAACTAATGAAAACATTGTTGGGGTAAAACCTAAAGGGAAAGGCCTAGCACCAAATTCCATTGGCCATCTGATCTAACTTCTGGAGGCAGTCAAAATGAGTATTTGAATTCTTCCCTACCTTATTCCTGTGCTGAGATACAGGCTGCTCCAACCTGCTGTAAAATGCTTGATTTCGAGAGTGAGCGAAACTAATGAAAACATTGTTGGGGTAAAACCTAAAGGGAAAGACCTAGCACCAAATACAATTTGCCATCTGATCTAACTTCTGGAGGCAGTCAAAATGATCCTTAGAATTCTTCCCTACCTTATTCCTGTGCTGAGATACAGGCTGCTCCAACCTGCTGTAAAATGCTTGATTTCGAGAGTGAGCGAAACTAATGAAAACATTGTTGGGGTAAAACCTAAAGGGAAAGACCTAGCACCAAATACAATTTGCCATCTGATCTAACTTCTGGAGGCAGTCAAAATGAGTATTTGAATTCTTCCCTACCTTATTCCTGTGCTGAGATACAGGCTGCTCCAACCTGCTGTAAAAAGCTTGATTTCGAGAGTGAGCGAAACTAATGAAAACATTGTTGGGGTAAAACCTAAAGGGAAAGGCCTAGCACCAAATTGCATTGGCCATCTGATCTAACTTCTGGAGGCAGTCAAAATGATCCTTACAATTCTTCCCTACCTTATTCCTGTGCTGAGATACAGGCTGCTCCAACCTGCTGTAAAATGCTTGATTTCGAGAGTGAGCGAAACTAATGAAAACATTGTTGGGGTAAAACCTAAAGGGAAAGACCTAGCACCAAATACAATTTGCCATCTGATCTAACTTCTGGAGGCAGTCAAAATGAGTATTTGAATTCTTCCCTACCTTATTCCTGTGCTGAGATACAGACTGCTCCAACCTGCTGTAAAATGCTTGATTTCGAGAGTGAGCGAAACTAATGAAAACATTGTTGGGGTAAAACCTAAAGGGAAAGGCCTAGCACCAAATTGCATTGGCCATCTGATCTAACTTCTGGAGGCACTCAAAATGATCCTTAGAATTCTTCCCTACCTTATTCCTGTGCTGAGATACAGGCTGCTCCAACCTGCTGTAAAATGCTTGATTTCGAGAGTGAGCGAAACTAATGAAAACATTGTTGGGGTAAAACCTAAAGGGAAAGACCTAGCACCAAATCCAATTTGCCATCTGATCTAACTTCTGGAGGCAGTCAAAATGATCCTTAGAATTCTTCCCTACCTTATTCCTGTGCTGAGATACAGGCTGCTCCAACCTGCTGTAAAATGCTTGATTTCGAGAGTGAGCGAAACTAATGAAAACATTGATGGGGTAAAACCTAAAGGGAAAGACCTAGCACCAAATACAATTTGCCATCTGATCTAACTTCTGGAGGCAGTCAAAATGAGTATTGGAATTCTTCCCTACCTTATTCCTGTGCTGAGATACAGGCTGCTCCAACCTGCTGTAAAATGCTTGATTTCGAGAGTGAGCGAAACTAATGAAAACATTGTTGGGGTAAAACCTAAAGGGAAACACCTAGCACCAAATACAATTTGCCATCTGATCTAACTTCTGGAGGCAGTCAAAATGAGTATTTGAATTCTTCCCTACCTTATTCCTGTGCTGAGATACAGGCTGCTCCAACCTGCTGTAAAATGCTTGATTTCGAGAGTGAGCGAAACTAATGAAAACATTGTTGGGGTAAAACCTAAAGGGAAAGGCCTAGCACCAAATACAATTTGCCATCTGATCTAACTTCTGGAGGCAGTCAAAATGAGTATTTGAATTCTTCCCTACCTTATTCCTGTGCTGAGATACAGGCTGCTCCAACCTGCTGTAAAATGCTTGATTTCGAGAGTGAGCGAAACTAATGAAAACGTTGTTGGGTTAAAACCTAAAGGGAAAGACCTCGCACCAAATACAATTTGCCATCTGATCTAACTTCTGGAGGCAGTCTAAAATGATCCTTAGAATTCTTCCCTACCTTATTCCTGTGCTGAGATACAGGCTGCTCCAACCTGCTGTAAAATGCTTGATTTCGAGAGTGAGCGAAACTAATGAAAACATTGTTGGGGTAAAACCTAAAGGGAAAGACCTAGCACCAAATACAATTTGCCATCTGATCTAACTTCTGGAGGCAGTCAAAATGAGTATTTGAATTCTTCCCTACCTTATTCCTGTGCTGAGATACAGGCTGCTCCAACCTGCTGTAAAATGCTTGATTTCGAGAGTGAGCGAAACTAATGAAAACATTGTTGGGGTAAAACCTAAAGGGAAAGGCCTAGCACCAAATTGCATTGGCCATCTGATCTAAGTTCTGGAGGCAGTCAAAATGATCCTTAGAATTCTTCCCTACCTTATTCCTGTGCTGAGATACAGGCTGCTCCAACCTGCTGTAAAATGCTTGATTTCGAGAGTGAGCGAAACTAATGAAAACATTGTTGGGGTAAAACCTAAAGGGAAAGGCCTAGAACCAAATTGCATTGGCCATCTGATCTAACTTCTGGAGGCAGTCAAAATGAGTATTTGAATTCTTCCCTACCTTATTCCTGTGCTGAGATACAGGCGGCTCCAACCTGCTGTAAAATGCTTGATTTCGAGAGTGAGCGAAACTAATGAAAACATTGTTGGGGTAAAACCTAAAGGGAAAGGCCTAGCACCAAATTGCATTGGCCATCTGATCTAACTTCTGGAGGCAGTCAAAATGATCCTTAGAATTCTTCCCTACCTTATTCCTGTGCTGAGATACAGGCTGCTCCAACCTGCTGTAAAATGCTTGATTTCGAGAGTGAGCGAAACTAATGAAAACATTGTTGGGGTAAAACCTAAAGGGAAAGGCCTAGCACCAAATTCCATTGGCCATCTGATCTAACTTCTGGAGGCAGTCAAAATGAGTATTTGAATTCTTCCCTACCTTATTCCTGTGCTGAGATACAGGCTGCTCCAACCTGCTGTAAAATGCTTGATTTCGAGAGTGATCGAAACTAATGAAAACATTGTTGGGGTAAAACCTAAAGGGAAAGACCTAGCACCAAATACAATTTGCCATCTGATCTAACTTCTGGAGGCAGTCAAAATGATCCTTAGAATTCTTCCCTACCTTATTCCTGTGCTGAGATACAGGCTGCTCCAACCTGCTGTAAAATGCTTGATTTCGAGAGTGAGCGAAACTAATGAAAACATTGTTGGGGTAAAACCTAAAGGGAAAGACCTAGCACCAAATACAATTTGCCATCTGATCTAACTTCTGGAGGCAGTCAAAATGAGTATTTGAATTCTTCCCTACCTTATTCCTGTGCTGAGATACAGGCTGCTCCAACCTGCTGTAAAAAGCTTGATTTCGAGAGTGAGCGAAACTAATGAAAACATTGTTGGGGTAAAACCTAAAGGGAAAGGCCTAGCACCAAATTGCATTGGCCATCTGATCTAACTTCTGGAGGCAGTCAAAATGATCCTTACAATTCTTCCCTACCTTATTCCTGTGCTGAGATACAGGCTGCTCCAACCTGCTGTAAAATGCTTGATTTCGAGAGTGAGCGAAACTAATGAAAACATTGTTGGGGTAAAACCTAAAGGGAAAGACCTAGCACCAAATACAATTTGCCATCTGATCTAACTTCTGGAGGCAGTCAAAATGAGTATTTGAATTCTTCCCTACCTTATTCCTGTGCTGAGATACAGACTGCTCCAACCTGCTGTAAAATGCTTGATTTCGAGAGTGAGCGAAACTAATGAAAACATTGTTGGGGTAAAACCTAAAGGGAAAGGCCTAGCACCAAATTGCATTGGCCATCTGATCTAACTTCTGGAGGCAGTCAAAATGATCCTTACAATTCTTCCCTACCTTATTCCTGTGCTGAGATACAGGCTGCTCCAACCTGCTGTAAAATGCTTGATTTCGAGAGTGAGCGAAACTAATGAAAACATTGTTGGGGTAAAACCTAAAGGGAAAGATCTGGCACCAAATACAATTTGCCATCTGATCTAACTTCTGGAGGCAGTCAAAATGAGTATTTGAATTCTTCCCTACCTTATTCCTGTGCTGAGATACAGGCTGCTCCAACCTGCTGTAAAATGCTTGATTTCGAGAGTGATCGAAACTAATGAAAACATTGTTGGGGTAAAACCTAAAGGGAAAGACCTAGCACCAAATACAATTTGCCATCTGATCTAACTTCTGGAGGCAGTCAAAATGAGTATTTGAATTCTTCCCTACCTTATTCCTGTGCTGAGATACAGGCTGCTCCAACCTGCTGTAAAATGCTTGATTTCGAGAGTGAGCGAAACTAATGAAAACATTGTTGGCGAAAAACCTAAAGGGAAAGGCCTAGCACCAAATTGCATTGGCCATCTGATCTAACTTCTGGAGGCAGTCAAAATGATCCTTACAATTCTTCCCTACATTATTCCTGTGCTGAGATACAGGCTGCTCCAACCTGCTGTAAAATGCTTGATTTCGAGAGTGATCGAAACTAGTGAAAACATTGTTGGTGTAAAGCCTAAAGGGAAAGGCCTAGCACCAAATTGCATTGGCCATCTGATCTAACTTCTGGAGGCAGTCAAAATGAGTATTTGAATTCTTCCCTACCTTATTCCTGTGCTGAGATACAGGCTGCTCCATCCTGCTGTAAAATGCTTGATTTGGAAAGTGAGCGAAACTAATGAAAACATTGTTGGGGTAAAACCTAAAGGGAAAGGCCTAGCACCAAATTGCATTGGCCATCTGATCTAACTTCTGGAGGCAGTCAAAATGATCCTTAGAATTCTTCCCTACCTTATTCCTGTGCTGAGATACAGGCTGCTCCAACCTGCTGTAAAATGCTTGATTTCGAGTGTGATCAAAACTAATGAAAACATTGTTGGCGAAAAACCTAAAGGGAAAGGCCTAGCACCAAATTGCATTGGCCATCTGATCTAACTTCTGGAGGCAGTCAAAATGATCCTTAGAATTCTTCCCTACATTATTCCTGTGCTGAGATACAGGCTGCTCCAACCTGCTGTAAAATGCTTGATTTCGAGAGTGAGCGAAACTAATGAAAACATTGTTGGGGTAAAACCTAAAGGGAAAGACTTAGCACCAAATACAATTTGCAATCTGATCTAACTTCTGGAGGCAGTCAAAATGATCCTTAGAATTCGTCCCTACCTTATTCCTGTGCTGAGATACAGGCTGCTCCAACCTGCTGTAAAATGCTTGATTTCGAGAGTGAGCGAAACTAATGAAAACATTGTTGGGGTAAAACCTAAAGGGAAAGACCTAGCACCAAATACAATTAGCCATCTGATCTAACTTCTGGAGGCAGTCAAAATGAGCCTTAGAATTCTTCCCTACCTTATTCCTGTGCTGAGATACAGGCTGCTCCAACCTGCTGTAAAATGCTTGATTTCGAGAGTGATCGAAACTAATGAAAACATTGTTGGGGTAAAACCTAAAGGGAAAGACCTAGCACCAAATACAATTTGCCATCTGATCTAACTTCTGGAGGCAGTCAAAATGAGTATTTGAATTCTTCCCTACCTTATTCCTGTGCTGAGATACAGGCTGCTCCAACCTGCTGTAAAATGCTTGATTTCGAGAGTGAGCGAAACTAATGAAAACATTGTTGGGGTAAAACCTAAAGGGAAAGACCTAGCACCAAATACAGTTTGGCATCTGATCTAACTTCTGGAGGCAGTCAAAATGAGTATTTGAATTCTTCCCTACCTTATTCCTGTGCTGAGATACAGGCTGCTCCATCCTGCTGTAAAATGCTTGATTTGGAAAGTGAGCGAAACTAATGAAAACATTGTTGGGGTAAAACCTAAAGGGAAAGGCCTAGCACCAAATTGCATTGGCCATCTGATCTAACTTCTGGAGGCAGTCAAAATGATCCTTAGAATTCTTCCCTACCTTATTCCTGTGCTGAGATACAGGCTGCTCCAACCTGCTGTAAAATGCTTGATTTCGAGAGTGAGCGAAACTAATGAAAACATTGTTGGGGTAAAACCTAAAGGGAAAGATCTGGCACCAAATACAATTTGCCATCTGATCTAACTTCTGGAGGCAGTCAAAATGAGTATTTGAATTCTTCCCTACCTTATTCCTGTGCTGAGATACAGGCTGCTCCAACCTGCTGTAAAATGCTTGATTTCGAGTGTGAGCGAAACTAATGAAAACATTGTTGGCGAAAAACCTAAAGGGAAAGGCCTAGCACCAAATTGCTTTGGCCATCTGATCTAACTTCTGGAGGCAGTCAAAATGAGTATTTGAATTCTTCCCTACCTTATTCCTGTGCTGAGATACAGGCTGCTCCAACCTGCTGTAAAATGCTTGATTTGGAAAGTGAGCGAAACTAATGAAAACATTGTTGGGGTAAAACCTAAAGGGAAAGACCTAGCACCAAATACAACTTGCCATCTGATCTAACTTCTGGAGGCAGTCAAAATGATCCTTAGAATTCTTCCCTACCTTATTCCTGTGCTGAGATACAGGCTGCTCCAACCTGCTGTAAAATGCTTGATTTCGAGAGTGATCGAAACTAATGAAAACATTGTTGGGGTAAAACCTAAAGGCAAAGACCTAGCACCAAATACAATTTGCCATCTGATCTAACTTCTGGAGGCAGTCAAAATGAGTATTTGACTTCTTCCCTACCTTATTCCTGTGCTGAGATACAGGCTGCTCCAACCTGCTGTAAAATGCTTGATTTCGAGTGTGATCAAAACTAATGAAAACATTGTGGGGGTAAAACCTAAAGGGAAAGACCTAGCACCAAATTGCATTGGCCATCTGATCTAACTTCTGGAGGCAGTCAAAATGATCCTTAGAATTCTTCCCTACCTTATTCCTGTGCTGAGATACAGGCTGCTCCAACCTGCTGTAAAATGCTTGATTTTGAGAGTGAGCGAAACTAATGAAAACATTGTGGGGGTAAAACCTAAAGGGAAAGACCTAGCACCAAATACAATTTGCCATCTGATCTAACTTCTGGAGGCAGTCAAAATGATCCTTAGAATTCTTCCCTACCTTATTCCTGTGCTGAGATACAGGCTGCTCCAACCTGCTGTAAAATGCTTGATTTCGAGAGTGAGCGAAACTAATGAAAACATTGTTGGGGTAAAACCTAAAGGGAAAGGCCTAGCACCAAATTGCATTGCCCATCTGATCTAACTTCTGGAGGCAGTCAAAATGATCCTTTGAATTCTTCCCTACCTTATTCCTGTGCTGAGATACAGGCTGCTCCAACCTGCTGTAAAATGCTTGATTTCGAGAGTGAGCGAAAGTAATGAAAACATTGTGGGGGTAAAACCTAAAGGGAAAGGCCTAGCACCAAATTGCATTGGCCATCTGATCTAACGTCTGGAGGCAGTCAAAATGAGTATTTTAATTCTTCCCTACCTTATTCCTGTGCTGAGATACAGGCTGCTCCAACCTGCTGTAAAATGCTTGATTTCGAGAGTGAGCGAAACTAATGAAAACATTGTTGGGGTAAAACCTAAAGGGAAAGACCTAGCACCAAATACAATTTGCCATCTGATCTAACTTCTGGAGGCAGTCAAAATGATCCTTAGAATTCTTCCCTACCTTATTCCTGTGCTGAGATACAGGCTGCTCCAACCTGCTGTAAAATGCTTGATTTCGAGAGTGAGCGAAACTAATGAAAACATTGTTGGGGTAAAAACTAAAGGGAAAGACCTAGCACCAAATTCCATTGGCCATCTGATCTAACTTCTGGAGGCAGTCAAAATGATCCTGAGAATTCCTCCCTACCTTATTCCTGTGCTGAGATACAGGCTGCTCCAACCTGCTGTAAAATGCTTGATTTCGAGAGTGAGCGAAACTAATGAAAACATTGTTGGCGAAAAACCTAAAGGGAAAGGCCTAGCACCAAATTGCATTGGCCATCTGATCTAACTTCTGGAGGCAGTCAAAATGAGTATTTGAATTCTTCCCTACCTTATTCCTGTGCTGAGATACAGGCTGCTCCAACCTGCTGTAAAATGCTTGATTTCGAGAGTGAGCGAAACTAATGAAAACATTGTTGAGGTAAAACTTAAAGGGAAAGGCCTAGAACCAAATTGCATTGCCCATCTGATCTAACTTCTGGAGGCAGTCAAAATGAGTATTTGAATTCTTCCCTACCTTATTCCTGTGCTGAGATACAGGCTGCTCCAACCTGCTGTAAAATGCTTGATTTCGAGAGTGAGCGAAACTAATGAAAACATTGTTGGGGTAAAACCTAAAGGGAAAGACCTAGCACCAAATACAGTTTGCCATCTGATCTAACTTCTGGAGGCAGTCAGAATGATCCTTAGAATTCTTCCCTACCTTATTCCTGTGCTGAGATACAGGCTGCTCCAACCTGCTGTAAAATGCTTGATTTCGAGAGTGAGCGAAACTAATGAAAACATTGTTGGGGTAAAACCTAAAGGGAAAGACCTAGCACCAAATACAATTTGCCATCTGATCTAACTTCTGGAGGCAGTCAAAATGATCCTTAGAATTCTTCCCTACCTTATTCCTGTGCTGAGATACAGGCTGCTCCAACCTGCTGTAAAATGCTTGATTTCAGAGTGAGCGAAACTAATGAAAACATTGTTGGGGTAAAACCTAAAGGGAAAGACCTAGCACCAAATCCAATTTGCCATCTGATCTAACTTCTGGAGGCAGTCAAAATGATCCTTAGAATTCTTCCCTACCTTATTCCTGTGCTGAGATACAGGCTGCTCCAACCTGCTGTAAAATGCTTGATTTCGAGAGTGATCGAAACTAATGAAAACATTGCTGGGGTAAAACCTAGAGGGAATGACCTAGCACCAAATTGCATTGGCCATCTGATCTAACTTCTGGAGGCAGTCAAAATGAGTATTTGAATTCTTCCCTACCTTATTCCTGTGCTGAGATACAGGCTGCTCCAACCTGCTGTAAAATGCTTGATTTCGAGAGTGATCGAAACTAATGAAAACATTGTTGGGGTAAAACCTAAAGGGAAAGACCTAGCACCAAATACAATTTGCCATCTGATCTAACTTCTGGAGGCAGTCAAAATGATCCTTAGAATTCTTCCCTACCTTATTCCTGTGCTGAGATACAGGCTGCTCCAACCTGCTGTAAAATGCTTGATTTCGAGAGTGATCGAAACTAATGAAAACATTGTTGGGGTAAAACCTAAAGGGAAAGACATAGCACCAAATACAATTTGCCATCTGATCTAACTTCTGGAGGCAGTCAAAATGATCCTTAGAATTCTTCCCTACCTTATTCCTGTGCTGAGATACAGGCTGCTCCATCCTGCTGTAAAATGCTTGATTTCGAGAGTGAGCGAAACTAATGAAAACATTGTTGGGGTAAAACCTAAAGGGAAAGACTTAGCACCAAATACAATTTGCAATCTGATCTAACTTCTGGAGGCAGTCAAAATGATCCTTAGAATTCGTCCCTACCTTATTCCTGTGCTGAGATACAGGCTGCTCCAACCTGCTGTAAAATGCTTGATTTCGAGAGTGAGCGAAACTAATGAAAACATTGTTGGGGTAAAACCTAAAGGGAAAGACCTAGCACCAAATACAATTAGCCATCTGATCTAACTTCTGGAGGCAGTCAAAATGAGCCTTAGAATTCTTCCCTACCTTATTCCTGTGCTGAGATACAGGCTGCTCCAACCTGCTGTAAAATGCTTGATTTCGAGAGTGAGCGAAACTAATGAAAACATTGTTGGGGTAAAACCTAAAGGGAAAGACCTAGCACCAAATACAATTTGCCATCTGATCTAACTTCTGGAGGCAGTCAAAATGAGTATTTGAATTCTTCCCTACCTTATTCCTGTGCTGAGATACAGGCTGCTCCAACCTGCTGTAAAATGCTTGATTTCGAGAGTGAGCGAAACTAATGAAAACATTGTTGGGGTAAAACCTAAAGGGAAAGACCTAGCACCAAATACAGTTTGGCATCTGATCTAACTTCTGGAGGCAGTCAAAATGAGTATTTGAATTCTTCCCTACCTTATTCCTGTGCTGAGATACAGGCTGCTCCATCCTGCTGTAAAATGCTTGATTTGGAAAGTGAGCGAAACTAATGAAAACATTGTTGGGGTAAAACCTAAAGGGAAAGGCCTAGCACCAAATTGCATTGGCCATCTGATCTAACTTCTGGAGGCAGTCAAAATGATCCTTAGAATTCTTCCCTACCTTATTCCTGTGCTGAGATACAGGCTGCTCCAACCTGCTGTAAAATGCTTGATTTCGAGAGTGAGCGAAACTAATGAAAACATTGTTGGGGTAAAACCTAAAGGGAAAGATCTGGCACCAAATACAATTTGCCATCTGATCTAACTTCTGGAGGCAGTCAAAATGAGTATTTGAATTCTTCCCTACCTTATTCCTGTGCTGAGATACAGGCTGCTCCAACCTGCTGTAAAATGCTTGATTTCGAGTGTGAGCGAAACTAATGAAAACATTGTTGGCGAAAAACCTAAAGGGAAAGGCCTAGCACCAAATTGCTTTGGCCATCTGATCTAACTTCTGGAGGCAGTCAAAATGAGTATTTGAATTCTTCCCTACCTTATTCCTGTGCTGAGATACAGGCTGCTCCAACCTGCTGTAAAATGCTTGATTTGGAAAGTGAGCGAAACTAATGAAAACATTGTTGGGGTAAAACCTAAAGGGAAAGACCTAGCACCAAATACAACTTGCCATCTGATCTAACTTCTGGAGGCAGTCAAAATGATCCTTAGAATTCTTCCCTACCTTATTCCTGTGCTGAGATACAGGCTGCTCCAACCTGCTGTAAAATGCTTGATTTCGAGAGTGATCGAAACTAATGAAAACATTGTTGGGGTAAAACCTAAAGGCAAAGACCTAGCACCAAATACAATTTGCCATCTGATCTAACTTCTGGAGGCAGTCAAAATGAGTATTTGACTTCTTCCCTACCTTATTCCTGTGCTGAGATACAGGCTGCTCCAACCTGCTGTAAAATGCTTGATTTCGAGTGTGATCAAAACTAATGAAAACATTGTGGGGGTAAAACCTAAAGGGAAAGACCTAGCACCAAATTGCATTGGCCATCTGATCTAACTTCTGGAGGCAGTCAAAATGATCCTTAGAATTCTTCCCTACCTTATTCCTGTGCTGAGATACAGGCTGCTCCAACCTGCTGTAAAATGCTTGATTTTGAGAGTGAGCGAAACTAATGAAAACATTGTGGGGGTAAAACCTAAAGGGAAAGACCTAGCACCAAATACAATTTGCCATCTGATCTAACTTCTGGAGGCAGTCAAAATGATCCTTAGAATTCTTCCCTACCTTATTCCTGTGCTGAGATACAGGCTGCTCCAACCTGCTGTAAAATGCTTGATTTCGAGAGTGAGCGAAACTAATGAAAACATTGTTGGGGTAAAACCTAAAGGGAAAGGCCTAGCACCAAATTGCATTGCCCATCTGATCTAACTTCTGGAGGCAGTCAAAATGATCCTTAGAATTCTTCCCTACCTTATTCCTGTGCTGAGATACAGGCTGCTCCAACCTGC
This sequence comes from Melanerpes formicivorus, assembly GCF_026170545.1. Taxonomy (NCBI): domain Eukaryota; kingdom Metazoa; phylum Chordata; class Aves; order Piciformes; family Picidae; genus Melanerpes; species Melanerpes formicivorus. The sequence goes on from NW_027142890.1 coordinate 113,057, forward strand.
TGTAAAATGCTTGATTTCGAGAGTGAGCGAAAGTAATGAAAACATTGTGGGGGTAAAACCTAAAGGGAAAGGCCTAGCACCAAATTGCATTGGCCATCTGATCTAACGTCTGGAGGCAGTCAAAATGAGTATTTTAATTCTTCCCTACCTTATTCCTGTGCTGAGATACAGGCTGCTCCAACCTGCTGTAAAATGCTTGATTTCGAGAGTGATCGAAACTAATGAAAACATTGTTGGGGTAAAACCTAAAGGGAAAGACCTAGCACCAAATACAATTTGCCATCTGATCTAACTTCTGGAGGCAGTCAAAATGATCCTTAGAATTCTTCCCTACCTTATTCCTGTGCTGAGATACAGGCTGCTCCAACCTGCTGTAAAATGCTTGATTTCGAGAGTGAGCGAAACTAATGAAAACATTGTTGGGGTAAAAACTAAAGGGAAAGACCTAGCACCAAATTCCATTGGCCATCTGATCTAACTTCTGGAGGCAGTCAAAATGATCCTGAGAATTCCTCCCTACCTTATTCCTGTGCTGAGATACAGGCTGCTCCAACCTGCTGTAAAATGCTTGATTTCGAGAGTGAGCGAAACTAATGAAAACATTGTTGGCGAAAAACCTAAAGGGAAAGGCCTAGCACCAAATTGCATTGGCCATCTGATCTAACTTCTGGAGGCAGTCAAAATGAGTATTTGAATTCTTCCCTACCTTATTCCTGTGCTGAGATACAGGCTGCTCCAACCTGCTGTAAAATGCTTGATTTCGAGAGTGAGCGAAACTAATGAAAACATTGTTGAGGTAAAACTTAAAGGGAAAGGCCTAGAACCAAATTGCATTGCCCATCTGATCTAACTTCTGGAGGCAGTCAAAATGAGTATTTGAATTCTTCCCTACCTTATTCCTGTGCTGAGATACAGGCTGCTCCAACCTGCTGTAAAATGCTTGATTTCGAGAGTGAGCGAAACTAATGAAAACATTGTTGGGGTAAAACCTAAAGGGAAAGACCTAGCACCAAATACAGTTTGCCATCTGATCTAACTTCTGGAGGCAGTCAGAATGATCCTTAGAATTCTTCCCTACCTTATTCCTGTGCTGAGATACAGGCTGCTCCAACCTGCTGTAAAATGCTTGATTTCGAGAGTGAGCGAAACTAATGAAAACATTGTTGGGGTAAAACCTAAAGGGAAAGACCTAGCACCAAATACAATTTGCCATCTGATCTAACTTCTGGAGGCAGTCAAAATGATCCTTAGAATTCTTCCCTACCTTATTCCTGTGCTGAGATACAGGCTGCTCCAACCTGCTGTAAAATGCTTGATTTCAGAGTGAGCGAAACTAATGAAAACATTGTTGGGGTAAAACCTAAAGGGAAAGACCTAGCACCAAATCCAATTTGCCATCTGATCTAACTTCTGGAGGCAGTCAAAATGATCCTTAGAATTCTTCCCTACCTTATTCCTGTGCTGAGATACAGGCTGCTCCAACCTGCTGTAAAATGCTTGATTTCGAGAGTGATCGAAACTAATGAAAACATTGCTGGGGTAAAACCTAGAGGGAATGACCTAGCACCAAATTGCATTGGCCATCTGATCTAACTTCTGGAGGCAGTCAAAATGAGTATTTGAATTCTTCCCTACCTTATTCCTGTGCTGAGATACAGGCTGCTCCAACCTGCTGTAAAATGCTTGATTTCGAGAGTGATCGAAACTAATGAAAACATTGTTGGGGTAAAACCTAAAGGGAAAGACCTAGCACCAAATACAATTTGCCATCTGATCTAACTTCTGGAGGCAGTCAAAATGATCCTTAGAATTCTTCCCTACCTTATTCCTGTGCTGAGATACAGGCTGCTCCAACCTGCTGTAAAATGCTTGATTTCGAGAGTGATCGAAACTAATGAAAACATTGTTGGGGTAAAACCTAAAGGGAAAGACATAGCACCAAATACAATTTGCCATCTGATCTAACTTCTGGAGGCAGTCAAAATGATCCTTAGAATTCTTCCCTACCTTATTCCTGTGCTGAGATACAGGCTGCTCCATCCTGCTGTAAAATGCCGGATTTCGAGAGTGAGCGAAACTAATGAAAACATTGTTGGGGTAAAACCTAAATTGAAAGACCTAGCACCAAATACAATTTGCCATCTGATCTAACCTCTGGAGGCAGTCAAAATGATCCTTAGAATACTTCCCTACCTTATTCCTGTGCTGAGATACAGGCTGCTCCAACCTGCTGTAAAATGCTTGATTTCGAGAGTGAGCGAAACTAATGAAAACATTGTTGGGGTAAAACCTAAAGGGAAAGACCTAGCACCAAATGCAATTTGCCATCTGATCTAACTTCTGGAGGCAGTCAAAATGATCCTTAGAATTCTTCCCTACCTTATTCCTGTGCTGAGATACAGGCTGCTCCAACCTGCTGTAAAATGCTTGATTTCGAGAGTGATCGAAACTAATGAAAACATTGCTGGGGTAAAACCTAAAGGGAAAGACCTAGGACCAAATACAATTTGCCATCTGATCTAACTTCTGGAGGCAGTCAAAATGATCCTTACAATTCTTCCCTACCTTATCCCTGTGCTGAGATACAGGCTGCTCCAACCTGCTGTAAAATGCTTGATTTCGAGAGTGAGCAAAACTAATGAAAACATTGTTGGGGTAAAACCTAAAGGGAAAGACCTAGCACCAAATACAATTTGCCATCTGATCTAACTTCTGGAGGCAGTCAAAATGATCCTTAGAATTCTTCCCTACCTTATTCCTGTGCTGAGATACAGGCTGCTCCAACCTGCTGTAAAATGCTTGATTTCGAGAGTGATCGAAACTAATGAAAACATTGCTGGGGTAAAACCTAAAGTGAAAGGCCTAGCACCAAATTGCATTGGCCATCTGATCTAACTTCTGGAGGCAGTCAAAATGAGTATTTGAATTCTTCCCTACCTTATTCCTGTGCTGAGATACAGGCTGCTCCAACCTGCTGTAAAATGCTTGATTTCGAGAGTGATCGAAACTAATGAAAACATTGCTGGGGTAAAACCTAAAGGGAAAGACCTAGGACAAAATACAATTTGCCATCTGATCTAACTTCTGGAGGCAGTCAAAATGAGTATTTGAATTCTTCCCTACCTTATTCCTGTGCTGAGATACAGGCTGCTCCAACCTGCTGTAAAATGCTTGATTTCGAGAGTGAGCGAAACTAATGAAAACATTGTTGGGGTAAAACCTAAAGGGAAAGACCTAGCACCAAATACAATTTGCCATCTGATCTAACTTCTGGAGGCAGTCAAAATGATCCTTACAATTCTTCCCTACCTTATTCCTGTGCTGAGATACAGGCTGCTCCAACCTGCTGTAAAATGCTTGATTTCGAGAGTGATCGAAACTAATGAAAACATTGTTGGGGTAAAACCTAAAGGGAAAGACCTAGCACCAAATACAATTTGCCATCTGATCTAACTTCTGGAGGCAGTCAAAATGATCCTTAGAATTCTTCCCTACATTATTCCTGTGCTGAGATACAGGCTGCTCCAACCTGCTGTAAAATGCCTGATTTCGAGAGTGAGCGAAACTAATGAAAACATTGTTGGGGTAAAACCTAAAGGGAAAGACCTAGCACCAAATACAATTTGCCATCTGATCTAACTTCTGGAGGCAGTCAAAATGATCCTTAGAATTCTTCCCTACCTTATTCCTGTGCTGAGATACAGGCTGCTCCAACCTGCTGTAAAATGCTTGATTTCGAGAGTGATCGAAACTAATGAAAACATTGTTGGGGTAAAACCTTAAAGGGAAAGACCTAGCACCAAATCCAATTTGCCATCTGATCTAACTTCTGGAGGCAGTCAAAATGATCCTTAGAATTCTTCCCTACCTTATTCCTGTGCTGAGATACAGGCAGCTCCAACCTGCTGTAAAATGCTTGATTTCGAGAGGTGATCGAAACTAATGAAAACATTGCTGGGGTAAAACCTAAAGGGAAAGGCCTAGCACCAAATTGCATTGGCCATCTGATCTAACTTCTGGAGGCAGTCAAAATGATCCTTAGAATTCTTCCCTACCTTATTCCTGTGCTGAGATACAGGCTGCTCCAACCTGCTGTAAAATGCCTGATTTCCAGAGTGAGCGAAACTAATGAAAACATTGTTGGGGGTAAAACCTAAAGGGAAGACCTAGCACCAAATCCAATTTGCCATCTGATCTAACTTCTGGAGGCAGTCAAAATGATCCTTAGAATTCTTCCCTACCTTATTCCTGCTGCTGAGATACAGGCTGCTCCAACCTGCTGTAAAATGCTTGATTTCGAGAGTGAGCGAAACTAATGAAAACATTGTTGGGGTAAAACCTAAAGGGAAAGGCCTAGCACCAAATTGCATTGGCCATCTGATCTAACTTCTGGAGGCTGTCAAAATGAGTATTTGAATTCTTCCCTACCTTATTCCTGTGCTGAGATACAGGCTGCTCCAACCTGCTGTAAAATGCTTGATTTCGAGAGTGAGCGAAACTAATGAAAACATTGTTGGGGTAAAACCTAAAGGGAAAGGCCTAGCACCAAATTGCATTGGCCATCTGATCTAACTTCTGGAGGCAGTCAAAATGATCCTTAGAATTCTTCTCTACCTTATTCCTGTGCTGAGATACAGGCTGCTCCAACCTGCTGTAAAATGCTTGATTTCGAGAGTGAGCGAAACTAATGAAAACATTGTTGGGGTAAAACCTAAAGGGAAAGACCTAGCACCAAATACAGTTTGCCATCTGATCTAACTTCTGGAGGCAGTCAAAATGATCCTTAGAATTCTTCCCTACCTTATTCCTGTGCTGAGATACAGGCTGCTCCAACCTGCTGTAAAATGCCTGATTTCGAGAGTGAGCGAAACTAATGAAAACATTGTTGGGGTAAAACCTAAAGGGAAGACCTAGCACCAAATTGCATTGGCCATCTGATCTAACTTCTGGAGGCAGTCAAAATGATCCTTAGAATTCTTCCCTACCTTATTCCTGTGCTGAGATACAGGCTGCTCCAACCTGCTGTAAAATGCTCGATTTCGAGAGAGAGCGAAACTAATGAAAACATTGTTGGGGTAAAAACTAAAGGGAAAGACCTAGCACCAAATTCCATTGGCCATCTGATCTAACTTCTGGAGGCAGTCAAAATGATCCTTAGAATCTCTTCCCTACCTTATTCCTGTGCTGAGATACAGGCTGCTCCAACCTGCTGTAAAATGCTTGATTTCGAGAGTGAGCGAAACTAATGAAAACATTGTTGGGGTAAAACCTAAAGGGAAAGACCTAGCACCAAATACAGTTTGCCATCTGATCTAACTTCTGGAGGCAGTCAAAATGAGTATTTGAATTCTTCCCTACCTTATTCCTGTGCTGAGATACAGGCTGCTCCAACCTGCTGTAAAATGCTTGATTTCGAGTGTGATCAAAAACTAATAAAAACATTGTTGGCGAAAAACCTAAAGGGAAAGGCCTAGCACCACATTGCATTGGCCATCCGATCTAACTTCTGGAGGCAGTCAAAATGATCCTTAGAATTCTTCCCTACCTTATTCCTGTGCTGAGATACAGGCTGCTCCAACCTGCTGTAAAATGCTTGATTTCGAGAGTGATCGAAACTAGTGAAAACATTGTTGGTGTAAAACCTAAAGGAAAGGCCTAGCACCAAATTGCATTGGCCATCCTGACCTTACCTTCTGGAGGCAGTCAAAATGAGTATTTGAATTCTTCCCCTACCTTATTCCTGTGCTGAGATACAGGCTTGCTCCAACCTGCTGTAAAATGCTTGATTTTCGAGAGTGAGCGAAACTAATGAAAACATTGTTGGGGTAAAACCTAAAGGGAAAGGCCTAGGAACAAATTGCATTGGCCATCTGATCTAACTTCTGGAGGCAGTCAAAATGATCCTTAGAATTCTTCCCTACCCTTATTCCTGTGCTGAGATACAGGCTGCTCCAACCTGCTGTAAAATGCTTGATTTCGAGAGTGAGCGAAACTAATGAAAACATTGTTGGGGTAAAGCCTAAAGGGAAAGACCTAGCACCAAATACAATTTGCCATCTGATCTAACTTCTGGAGGCAGTCAAAATGAGTATTTGAATTTCTTCCTTACCTTATTCCTGTGCTGAGATACAGGCTGCTCCAACCTGCTGTAAAATGCTTGATTTCGAGAGTGAGCGAAACTAATGAAAAACATTGTTGGGGTAAAACCTAAAGGAGAAAGGCCTAGCTCCAAAGCCCATTGGCCATCTGATCTAACTTCTGGAGGCAGTCAAAATGATCCTTAGAATTCTTCCCTACCTCATTCCTGTGCTGAGATACAGGCCTGCTCCAACCTGCTGTAAAATGCTTGATTTCGAGAGTGAGCGAAAACTAATGAAAAACATTGTTGGGGTAAAACCTAAAGGGAAAGGCCTAGCACCAAATTGCATTGGCCATCTGATCTAACTTCTGGAGGCAGTCAAAATGAGTATTTGAATTCTTCCCTACCTTATTCCTGTGCTGAGATACAGGCTGCTCCAACCTGCTGTAAAATGCTTGATTTCGAGAGTGAGCGAAACTAATGAAAACATTGTTGGGGTAAAACCTAAAGGGAAAGACCTAGCACCAAATACAGTTTGCCATCTGATCTAACTTCTGGAGACAGTCAAAATGAGTATTTGAAATCTTCCCTACCTTATTCCTGTGCTGAGATACAGGCTGCTCCAACCTGCTGTAAAATGCTTGATTTCGAGAGTGAGCGAAACTAATGAAAACATTGTTGGGGTAAAACCTAAAGGGAAAGGCCTAGCACCACATTGCATTGGCCATCTGATCTACACTTCTGGAGGCAGTCAAAATGATCCTTAGAATTCTTCCCTACATTATTCCTCTGCTGAGATACAGGCTGCTCCAACCTGCTGTAAAATGCTTGATTTCGAGAGTGAGCGAAACTAATGAAAACATTGTTGGGGTAAAACCTAAAGGGAAAGACCTAGCACCAAATGCAATTTGCCATCTGATCTAACTTCTGGAGGCAGTCAAAATGAGTATTTGAATTCTTCCCTACCTTATTCCTGTGCTGAGATACAGGCTGCTCCAACCTGCTGTAAAATGCTTGATTTCGAGAGTGAGCGAAACTAATGAAAACATTGTTGGGGTAAAACCTAAAGGGAAAGCCTAGCACCAAATTGCATTGGCCATCTGATCTAACTTCTGGAGGCAGTCAAAATGAGTATTTGAATTCTTCCCTACCTTATTCCTGTGCTGAGATACAGGCTGCTCCAACCTGCTGTAAAATGCTTGATTTCGAGAGTGATCGAAACTAATGAAAACATTGTTGGGGTAAAACCTAAAGGGAAAGACCTAGCACCAAATACAATTTGCCATCTGATCTAACTTCTGGAGGCAGTCAAAATGAGTATTTGAATTCTTCCCTACCTTATTCCTGTGCTGAGATACAGGCTGCTCCAACCTGCTGTAAAATGCTTGATTTCGAGAGTGAGCGAAACTAATGAAA
>NW_027142891.1:0-120483 GCF_026170545.1 Melanerpes formicivorus
CCCAGCCCCTGCCCAGCCCCAGCCACAGCCCAGCCCCAGCCCTGGACCCAGCCGCAGTCTTAGCCCCGGGCCCAGCCCAGCCCTAGCCCAGCCCCAGCCCAGCCCAGCCCCAGCCCCAGCCCCAGCCCAACCCCAGCCACAGCCCTGCCCCAGCCCTGGACCCAACCCCAGCCACAGCCCTGCCCAGCCCTGGACCCAGCCCCAGCCACAGCCCCACCCCCGGCCCCAGCCCAGCCCTAACCTAGCCCTGCCCCAGCCCCAGGCCTAGCACAGCCGTGCCCTCAACCCAGCCTCAGCCCCAGCCCCAGCCCTGCCCCAGCCTCAGTCCTGCCCCAGCCCAGCCCCAGCCCCAGCCCAGCTCCTGCCCTGGACCCAGTCCTGCCCCAGCCCTGGACACAGCCCCACCCTGGACCCAGCCCCAGCCCCAGCCCAGCCCCAGCCCTGCCCCAGCCTAGCCCCAGCCCCAGTCCAGCCCCTGCTCTGGACCCAATCCCAGCCCACCGCCCAGCCCCAGCCCTGCCCCCAGCCCAGCCCCAGCCCTGCCCCAGCCCAGCCCTGCCCCAGCCTCATCCCCCAGCCCAGGCCCAGCCCTGCCCCCAGCCCAGCCCAGCCCCATCCCCCATCCCTGTCTCCAGCCCACACCCTGCCCCAGCCCTGCCCCAGCCCAGCCCCAGCCACCGCCCAGCCCCAGCCCTGGACCCAGCCCCAGCCCCAGCCCTCTCCCAGTCCCCACCCCTGCCCCCAGCCCCACCCCCGGCCCCCAGCCCCCGGCCCCTGCCAAGCCCCACTCACGGCCCCATCCCCTGCCCCAGCCCAGCCCTACCCCAGCCCCCGCCCTGCCCCAGCCCCACCCCTGCACCGAACCCAACCCCAGCCCAGCCCCAGCCCTGCCCCAACCCAGCCCTGCCCCGGCCCAGCCCCAGCCCAGCCCCAGCCCCAGCCCTGCCCCAGCCCAGCCCAGCCACAGCCCAGGCCCAGCCCCACCCTCAGCCCCAGCCCAGCCCAGCTCCAGCCCCAGCCCAGCCCCAGCCCCAGCCCAGCCCCAGCCCTGGACCCAGCCCCAGCCCCATCCCCAGCCCTCTCCCAGTCCCCGCCGCAGCCCCAGCCCCAGCCCCACCCCCTGCCCCAGCCCCGGCCCCAGCCCCAGCCAAGCCCCACTCACGGCCCCATCCCCGGCCTCAGCCCAGCCCTGCCCCAGCCCAGCCTTGCCCCGGCCCAGCCCCAGCCCAGCCCCAGCCCTGCCACAGCCCAGCCCCAGCCACAGCCCAGTCCCAGCCCTGGAAACAGCCCCAGTCGCAGCCCCAGCCAAGCCCCACTCACGGCCCATCCCCGGCCCCAGCCCAGCCCTGCCCCAGCCCAGCCTTGCCCCGGCCCAGCCCCAGCCCAGCCCCAGCCCTGCCACAGCCCAGCCCCCAGCCACAGCCCAGTCCCAGCCCTGGATCCAGCCCCAGTCGCAGCCCCGGACCCAGCCCAGCCCTAGCCCAGACCCAGCCCCACCCTCAGCCCCAGCCCAGCTCCAGCCACAGCCCAGCCACAGCCCTGGACCCAGCCGCAGCCCAACCCCAGCCCCAGCCCTGCCCTAGCCCAGCCCCAGCCCTGGACCAAGCCCCACCCCTCAGCCAAACCCAGCCCCAGCCTGGCCCCCAGCCCTGCCCTAGCTCCAGCCCTAGCCCTGTCCCCAGCCTCGGCCCGTGCCCCAGCCCCAGTCCCAGTCCTGCCTCATCCCAGCCCCCAGCCCTAACCCTGCCCCCAGCGCAGCCCCAGACCCAGACTGGACCCAGCCCTGTCCCCAGCCCCAGCCACAGCCCAGTCCCAGGCCCAGCCCCAGCCTAGCCCCAGCCTCAGTCCCAGGCCTGACCCTCAGTCCCAGGCCTGACCTCAGCCCTGCCCCAACCCTGGCTCCTGCCCCAACCCTGGCTCCAGCCCCAGCCCCAGCCCCCAGCCCTGCGCCAACCCAGCCCCAGCCCAAGGCCCAGCCTCAAGCCTAATCCTGCCCCAGCCCTGGCCCCAATCCAGCCCCAGCCCCACCCCTACCTCAGCCCTAGCCCCAGCCCTGTCTGCAGCCCCAGCCCCAGCCCCAGCCCCACCCTCGCCACCCAGCCCAGCCCCAGCCCCATCCTTGGCCCCAGCCCAGCCCCAGTTAAAGCCCTGCCCCAGCCCTGCCCCTACCCCGGCCTCAACCCCACCCCACCCTCGGCCCCAGCCCAGCCCCTGTCCTAGCCCTGCCCCGCCCCAGCCCCAGCCCCAGCCCAGCCCCTGCCCTGGACCCAGGCCCCAGCCCAGCACCCAGCCCCAGCCAGCCCCAGTCGCAGCCCCGGCCCCAGCCCAGCCCTAGCCCAGCCCCAGCCCCCACCCTCAGCCCCAGCCCAGCTCCAGCCACAGCCCTGCCCCAGCCCTGGACCCAGCCCCAGCCACAGACCCACCCCCGGCCCCAGCCCCGGCCCCAGCCCAGCCCTAACCTAGCCCAACCCCAGCCCCAGCCCTGCCCTAGCCCAGCCCCAGCCCTGGACCAAGCCCCCACCCCTCAGCCAAACCCAGCCCCAGCCTGGCCCCAGCCCTGCCCTAGCTCCAGCCCTAGCCCCTGTCCCCAGCCTCGGCCCGTGGCCCAGCCCCCAGTCCAGTCCTGCCTCATCCCAGCCCCCAGCCCAAACCCTGCCCCCAGCGCAGCCCCAGACCCAGACTGGACCCAGCCCTGTGCCCAGCCCCAGCCACAGCCCAGTCCCAGGCCCAGCCCCATCCTAGCCCCAGCCCTGCCCCAGCCTCAGTCCCAGGCCTGACCTCAGCCCCAGGCCTGACCTCAGACCTGCCCCAACCCTGGTTCCTGCCCCAACCCTGGCTCCAGCCCCAGCCCCAGCCCCTGCGCCAACCCAGCCCCCAGCCCAAGGCCCAGCCTCAAGCCTAATCCTGCCCCAGCCCTGGCCCCAATCCAGCCCCAGCCCCACCCCTACCTCAGCCCTAGCCCTAGCCCAGTCCGCACCCCCAGCCCCAGCCCCAGCCCCACCCTCACCACCAGCCCAGCCCCCAGCCCCATCCTTGGCCCCAGCCCAGCCCCAGTTTAAGCCCTGCCCCAGCCCTGCCCCTACCCCGGCCCCAGCCCCACCCCACCCTCGGCCCCAGCCCAGCCCCCTGTCCCAGCCCTGCCCCGGCCCAGCCCCAGCCCCAGCCCAGCCCCTGCCCTGGACCCAGCCCCCAGCCCAGCCCCAGCCCAGCCCCAGCCACAGCCCAGCCCCAGCCCTGGACCCCAGCCCCAGTCGCAGCCCCGGCGCCAGCCCAGCCCCAGCCCAGCCCCAGCCGCAACCCTCAGCCCCAGCCCAGCTCCAGCCACAGCCCAGCCCCAGCCCTGGAGCAAGCCCCACCCGTCAGCCAAATCCAGCCCCAGCCTGGCCCCAGCCCTGCCCTAGCTCCAGCCCTAGCCCTGTCCCCAGACTCGGCCTGTGCCCCTGCCCCAGTCCCAGTCCTGCCCCATCCCAGCCCCCAGCCCCAGCCCTGCCCTCAGCCCAGCCCCGGTCCCAGCCCTGCCCCAGCCTCAGTCCTGCCCCAGCCCCGGCCCCAACCCCAGCCCCTGCCCAGCCCCTTGCCCTGGACCCAGCCCCAGCCCAGTCCCAGCTCCAGCCCCAGCCACAGCCCAGCCCCAGCCTGAGCCCCAGCCCCAGCCCTGCCCCAGCCTCAGTCCTGCCCCAGCCCTGCCCCAGCCTCAGTCCTGCCCCAGCCCCGGCCCCAGCCCCAGCCCTGCCCCAGCCTCAGCCCCAGCCCCAGCCCTGCCCCAGCCTCAGTCCTGCCCCAGCCCCGGCCCCAGCCCCAGCCCCTGCCCAGCCCCTGCCCTGGACCCAGCCTCAGCCCCAGCCCCAGCCCTGCCCCAGCCTCAGTCCTGCCCCAGCCCCGGCCCCAGCCCCCGACCCTGCCCAGCCCCTGCCCTGGACCCAGCCCCAGCCCAGCCCGAGCTCCAGCCCCAGCCACAGCCCAGCCCCAGCCCTGGACCCAGCCGCAGTCTTAGCCCCGGGCCCAGCCCAGCCCTAGCCCAGCCCCAGCCCAGCCCAGCCCCAGCCCCAGCCGCAGCCCAACCCCAGCCCCAGCCCTGCCCTAGCCCAGCCCCAGCCCTGGACCAAGCCCCACCCCTCAGCCAAACCCAGCCCCAGCCTGGCCCCAGCCCTGCCCTAGCTCCAGCCCTAGCCCGGTCCCCAGCCTCGGCCCATGCCCCAGCCCCAGTCCCAGTCCTGCCCCATCCCAGCCCCCAGCCCTAACCCTGCCCCCAGCGCAGCCCCAGACCCAGACTGGACCCAGCCCTGTCCCCAGCCCCAGCCACAGCCCAGTCCCAGGCCCAGCCCCAGCCTAGCCCTAGCCCTGCCCCAGCCTCAGTCCCAGGCCTGACCTCAGCCCCAGGCCTGACCTCAGACCTGCCCCAACCCTGGTTCCTGCCCCAACCCTGGCTCCAGCCCCAGCCCCAGCCCTGCGCCAACCCAGCCCCAGCCCAAGGCCCAGCCTCAAGCCTAATCCTGCCCCAGGCCTGGCCCCAATCCAGCCCCAGCCCCCACCCCTACCTCAGCCCTAGCCCCAGCCCTGTCCGCAGCCCCCAGCCCCAGCCCCAGCCCCACCCTCACCACCAGCCCAGCCCCAGTCCCATCCTTGGCCCCAGCCCAGACCCAGTTCAAGCCCTGCCCCAGCCCTGCCCCTTCCCCGGCCCCAGCACCACCCCCACCCTCGGCCCCAGCCCAGCCCCTGTCCCAGCCCTGCCCCGGCCCAGCCCCAGCCCCAGCCCAGCCCCTGCCCTGCCCTAGCTCCAGCCCTAGCCCTGTCCCCAGCCTCGGCCCGTGCCCCTGCCCCAGTCCCAGTCCTGCCCCACCCCAGCCTCATCCCCAGCCCAGGCCCAGCCCTGCTCCAGCCCAGCCCCAGCCCCATCCCCATCCCTGTCTCCAGCCCACAACCCTGCCCCAGCCCTGCCCCAGCCCAGCCCCAGCCACCGCCCAGCCCCAGCCCTGGACCCAGCCCCAGCCCCAGCCCTCTCCCAGTCCCCACCCCTGCCCCAGCCCCACCCCCCGGCCCCAGCCCCCGGCCCCTGCCCAAGCCCCACTCACGGCCCCATCCCCTGCCCCAGCCCAGCCCTACCCCAGCCCCCGCCCTGCCCCAGCCCCACCCCTGCACCGAACCCAACCCCAGCCCAGCCCCAGCCCTGCCCCAACCCAGCCCTGCCCCGGCCCAGCCCCAGCCCAGCCCCAGCCCAGCTCCAGCCCCAGCCCAGCCCCAGCCCCAGCCCAGCCCCAGCCCTGGACCCAGCCCCAGCCCCATCCCCAGCCCTCTCCCAGTCCCCGCGGCAGCCCCAGCCCCAGCCCTACCCCCTGCCCCCAGCCCCGGCCCCAGCCCCAGCCAAGCCCCACTCACGGCCCCATCCCCCGGCCTCAGCCCAGCCCTGCCCCAGCCCAGCCTTGCCCCGGCCCAGCCCCAGCCCAGCCCCCAGCCCTGCCACAGCCCAGCCCCAGCCACAGCCCAGTCCCCAGCCCTGGAAACAGCCCCAGTCGCAGCCCCAGCCAAGCCCCACTCACGGCCCCATCCCCGGCCCCAGCCCAGCCCTGCCACAGCCCTGCCACAGCCCAGCCCCAGCCACAGCCCAGTCCCAGCCCTGGAAACAGCCCCAGTCGCAGCCCCAGCCAAGCCCCACTCACGGCCCCCATCCCCAGCCCCAGCCCCAGCCCTGCCACAGCCCAGCCCCAGCCACAGCCCAGTCCCAGCCCTGGATCCAGCCCCAGTCGCAGCCCCCGGACCCAGCCCAGCCCTAGCCCAGACCCAGCCCCACCCTCAGCCCCAGCCCAGCTCCAGCCACAGCCCAGCCACAGCCCCTGGACCCAGCCGCAGCCCAACCCCAGCCCCAGCCCTGCCCTAGCCCAGCCCCAGCCCTGGACCAAGCCCCACCCCTCAGCCAAACCCAGCCCCAGCCTGGGCCCCAGCCCTGCCCTAGCTCCAGCCCTAGCCCTGTCCCCAGCCTCGGCCCGTGCCCCAGCCCCAGTCCCCAGTCCTGCCTCATCCCAGCCCCCAGCCCTAACCCTGCCCCCAGCGCAGCCCCAGACCCAGACTGGACCCAGCCCTGTCCCAGCCCCAGCCACAGCCCAGTCCCAGGCCCAGCCCCAGCCTAGCCCCAGCCCTGCCCCAGCCTCAGTCCCAGGCCTGACCTCAGTCCCCAGGCCTGACCTCAGCCCTGCCCCAACCCTGGCTCCTGCCCCAACCCTGGCTCCAGCCCCAGCCCCAGCCCCAGCCCTGCGCCAACCCAGCCCCCAGCCCAAGGCCCAGCCTCAAGCCTAATCCTGCCCCAGCCCTGGCCCCAATCCAGCCCCAGCCCCACCCCTACCTCAGCCCTAGCCCCAGCCCTGTCCGCAGCCCCAGCCCCAGCCACAGCCCCACCCTCGCCACCAGCCCAGCCCCAGCCCCAACCTTGGCCCCAGCCCAGCCCCAGTTAAAGCCCTGCCCCAGCCCTGCCCCCTACCCCGGCCTCAACCCCACCCCACCCTCGGCCCCAGCCCAGCCCCTGTCCTAGCCCTGCCCGCCCCAGCCCCAGCCCCAGCCCAGCCCCTGCCCTGGACCCAGTCCCAGCCCAGCACCCAGCCCCAGCCCAGCCCCAGTCGCAGCCCCGGCCCCAGCCCAGCCCTAGCCCAGCCCCAGCCCCCACCCTCAGCCCCAGCTCCAGCCCCAGCCACAGCCCAGCCCCAGCCTGAGCCCCAGCCCCAGCCCTGCCCCAGCCTCAGTCCTGCCCCAGCCCTGCCCCAGCCTCAGTCCTGCCCCAGCCCCGGCCCCAGCCCCAGCCCTGCCCCAGCCTCAGCCCCCAGCCCCCAGCCCTGCCCCAGCCTCAGTCCTGCCCCAGCCCCGGCCCCAGCCCCAGCCCCTGCCCAGCCCCTGCCCTGGACCCAGCCTCAGCCCCAGCCCCAGCCCTGCCCCAGCCTCAGTCCCTGCCCCAGCCCCGGCCCCAGCCCCAGACCCTGCCCAGCCCCTGCCCTGGGACCCCAGCCCCAGCCACAGCCCGAGCTCCAGCCCCAGCCACAGCCCAGCCCCAGCCCTGGACCCAGCCGCAGTCTTAGCCCCGGGCCCAGCCCAGCCCTAGCCCAGCCCCAGCCCAGCCCAGCCCCAGCCCCAGCCGCAGCCCAACCCCAGCCCCAGCCCTGCCCTAGCCCAGCCCCAGCCCTGGACCAAGCCCCACCCCTCAGCCAAACCCAGCCCCAGCCTGGCCCCAGCCCTGCCCTAGCTCCAGCCCTAGCCCGGTCCCCAGCCTCGGCCCATGCCCCAGCCCCAGTCCCAGTCCTGCCCCATCCCAGCCCCCAGCCCTAACCCCTGCCCCCAGCGCAGCCCCAGACCCAGACTGGACCCAGCCCTGTCCCCAGCCCCAGCCACAGCCCAGTCCCAGGCCCAGCCCCAGCCTAGCCCTAGCCCTGCCCCAGCCTCAGTCCCAGGCCTGACCTCAGCCCCCAGGCCTGACCTCAGACCTGCCCCAACCTGGTTCCTGCCCCAACCCTGGCTCCAGCCCCAGCCCCCAGCCCTGCGCCAACCCAGCCCCAGCCCAAGGCCCAGCCTCAAGCCTAATCCTGCCCAGGCCTGGCCCCAATCCAGCCCCAGCCCCACCCCTACCTCAGCCCCTAGCCCCAGCCCTGTCCGCAGCCCCAGCCCCAGCCCCAGCCCCACCCTCACCACCAGCCCAGCCCCAGTCCCATCCTTGGCCCCAGCCCAGACCCAGTTCAAGCCCTGCCCCCAGCCCTGCCCCTTCCCCGGCCCCAGCACCCACCCCACCCTCGGCCCCAGCCCAGCCCCTGTCCCAGCCCTGCCCCCGGCCCAGCCCCAGCCCCAGCCCAGCCCCTGCCCTGCCCTAGCTCCAGCCCTAGCCCTGTCCCCAGCCTCGGCCCGTGCCCCTGCCCCAGTCCCAGTCCTGCCCCACCCCAGCCTCATCCCCAGCCCAGGCCCAGCCCTGCTCCAGCCCAGCCCCAGCCCCATCCCCATCCCTGTCTCCCAGCCCACACCCTGCCCCAGCCCTGCCCCAGCCCAGCCCCAGCCACCGCCCAGCCCCAGCCCTGGACCCAGCCCCAGCCCCAGCCCTCTCCCAGTCCCCACCCCTGCCCCAGCCCCACCCCCGGCCCCAGCCCCGGCCCCTGCCAAGCCCCACTCACGGCCCCATCCCCTGCCCCAGCCCAGCCCTACCCCAGCCCCCGCCCTGCCCCAGCCCCACCCCTGCACCGAACCCAACCCCAGCCCAGCCCCAGCCCTGCCCCAACCCAGCCCTGCCCCGGCCCAGCCCCAGCCCAGCCCCAGCCCAGCTCCAGCCCCAGCCCAGCCCCAGCCCCAGCCCAGCCCCAGCCCTGGACCCAGCCCCAGCCCCATCCCCAGCCCTCTCCCAGTCCCCGCGGCAGCCCCAGCCCCAGCCCTACCCCCTGCCCCAGCCCCGGCCCCAGCCCCAGCCAAGCCCCCACTCACGGCCCCCATCCCCGGCCTCAGCCCAGCCCTGCCCCAGCCCAGCCTTGCCCCGGCCCAGCCCCAGCCCAGCCCCAGCCCTGCCACAGCCCAGCCCCAGCCACAGCCCAGTCCCAGCCCTGGAAACAGCCCCAGTCGCAGCCCCAGCCAAGCCCCACTCACGGCCCCATCCCCGGCCCCAGCCCAGCCCTGCCCCAGCCCTGCCACAGCCCAGCCCCAGCCACAGCCCAGTCCCAGCCCTGGAAACAGCCCCAGTCGCAGCCCCAGCCAAGCCCCACTCACGGCCCCATCCCCAGCCCCAGCCCCAGCCCCTGCCACAGCCCAGCCCCAGCCACAGCCCAGTCCCAGCCCTGGATCCAGCCCCAGTCGCAGCCCCGGACCCAGCCCAGCCCTAGCCCAGACCCAGCCCCACCCTCAGCCCCAGCCCAGCTCCAGCCACAGCCCAGCCACAGCCCTGGACCCAGCCGCAGCCCAACCCCCAGCCCCAGCCCTGCCCTAGCCCAGCCCCCAGCCCTGGACCAAGCCCCACCACCCCTCAGCCAAACCCAGCCCCAGCCTGGCCCCCAGCCCTGCCCTAGCTCCAGCCCTAGCCCTGTCCCCAGCCTCGGCCCGTGCCCCAGCCCCAGTCCCAGTCCTGCCTCATCCCAGCCCCCAGCCCTAACCCTGCCCCCAGCGCAGCCCCAGACCCAGACTGGACCCAGCCCTGTCCCCAGCCCCAGCCACAGCCCAGTCCCAGGCCCAGCCCCAGCCTAGCCCCAGCCCTGCCCCAGCCTCAGTCCCAGGCCTGACCTCAGTCCCAGGCCTGACCTCAGCCCTGCCCCAACCCTGGCTCCTGCCCCAACCCTGGCTCCAGCCCCAGCCCCAGCCCCAGCCCTGCGCCAACCCAGCCCCAGCCCAAGGCCCAGCCTCAAGCCTAATCCTGCCCCAGCCCTGGCCCCAATCCAGCCCCAGCCCCACCCCTACCTCAGCCCTAGCCCCAGCCCTGTCCGCAGCCCCAGCCCCAGCCACAGCCCCACCCTCGCCACCAGCCCAGCCCCAGCCCCAACCTTGGCCCCAGCCCAGCCCCAGTTAAAGCCCTGCCCCAGCCCTGCCCCTACCCCGGCCTCAACCCCACCCCACCCTCGGCCCCAGCCCAGCCCCTGTCCTAGCCCTGCCCCGCCCCAGCCCCAGCCCCAGCCCAGCCCCTGCCCTGGACCCAGTCCCAGCCCAGCACCCAGCCCCAGCCCAGCCCCAGTCGCAGCCCCGGCCCCAGCCCAGCCCTAGCCCAGCCCCAGCCCCACCCTCAGCCCCAGCCCAGCTCCAGCCACAGCCCTGCCCCAGCCCTGGACCCAGCCCCAGCCACAGACCCACCCCCGGCCCCAGCCCCGGCCCCAGCCCAGCCCTAACCTAGCCCTGCCCCAGCCCCAGGCCTAGCACAGCCGTGCCCTCAGCCCAGTCTCAGCCCCAGCCCCAGCTCTGCCCCAGCCTCAGTCCTGCCCCAGCCCCGGCCCCAGCCCCAGCCCCAGCCCCTGCCCTGGACCCAGTCCTGCCCCAGCCCTGGACACAGCCCCACCCTGGACCCAGCCCCAGCCCCAGCCCAGCCCCAGCCCTGCCCCAGCCTAGCCCCAGCCCCAGTCCAGCCCCTGCTCTGGACCCAATCCCAGCCCCAGCCCAGCCCCAGGCCAGCCCCAGCCACCGCCCAGCCCCAGCCCTGCCCCCAACCCAGCCCCAGCCCTGCCCCAGCCCTGCCCCAGCCTCATCCCCAGCCCAGGCCCAGCCCTGCCCCAGCCCAGCCCAGCCCCATCCCCATCCCTGTCTCCAGCCCACACCCTGCCCCAGCCCTGCCCCAGCCCAGCCCCAGCCACCGCTCAGCCCAGCCCTGGACCCAGCACTAGCCCCATCCCTCTCCCAGTCCCCACCCCTGCCCCAGCCCCACCCCCGGCCCCAGCCCCGGCCCCTGCCAAGCCCCACTCACGGCCCCATCCCCTGCACCAGCCCAGCCCTACCCCAGCCCCCGCCCTGCTCCAGCCCCAGCCCTGCACCGAACCCAACCCCAGCCCAGCCCCAGCCCTGCCCCAACCCAGCCCTGCCTCGGCCCAGCCCCAGCCAAGCCCCAGCCCCAGCTCTGCCCCAGCCCAGCCCAGCCACAGCCCAGCCCCAGCCCCACCCTCAGCCACAGCCCAGCTCCAGCCCCAGCCCAGCCCCAGCCACCGCCCAGCCCCAGCCCTGGACCCAGCCCCAGCCCCATCCCCAGCCCTCTCCCAGTCCCCGCCGCAGCCCCAGCCCCAGCCCCACCCCCTGCCCCAGCCCCGGCCCCAGCCCCAGCCAAGCCCCACTCACGGCCCCATCCCCGGCCTCAGCCCAGCCCTGCCCCAGCCCAGCCTTGCCCCGGCCCAGCCCCAGCCCAGCCCCAGCCCTGCCACAGCCCAGCCCCAGCCACAGCCCAGTCCCAGCCCTGGATCCAGCCCCAGTCACAGCCCCGGACCCAGCCCAGCCCTAGCCCAGACCCAGCCCCACCCTCAGCCCCAGCCCAGCTCCAGCCACAGCCCAGCCACAGCCCTGGACCCAGCCGCAGCCCAACCCCAGCCCCAGCCCTGCCCTAGCCCAGCCCCAGCCCTGGACCAAGCCCCACCCCTCAGCCAAACCCAGCCCCAGCCTGGCCCCAGCCCTGCCCTAGCTCCAGCCCTAGCCCTGTCCCCAGCCTCGGCCCGTGGCCCAGCCCCAGTCCCAGTCCTGCCTCATCCCAGCCCCCAGCCCAAACCCTGCCCCCAGCGCAGCCCCAGACCCAGACTGGACCCAGCCCTGTCCCCAGCCCCAGCCACAGCCCAGTCCCAGGCCCAGCCCCAGCCTAGCCCCAGCCCTGCCCCAGCCTCAGTCCCAGGCCTGACCTCAGCCCCAGGCCTGACCTCAGACCTGCCCCAACCCTGGCTCCTGCCCCAACCCTGGCTCCAGCCCCAGCCCCAGCCCTGCGCCAACCCAGCCCCAGCCCAAGGCCCAGCCTCAAGCCTAATCCTGCCCCAGCCCTGGCCCCAATCCAGCCCCAGCCCCACCCCTACCTCAGCCCTAGCCCTAGCCCAGTCCGCACCCCCAGCCCCAGCCCCAGCCCCACCCTCACCACCAGCCCAGCCCCAGCCCCATCCTTGGCCCCAGCCCAGCCCCAGTTAAAGCCCTGCCCCAGCCCTGCCCCTACCCCGGCCCCAGCCCCACCCCACCCTCGGCCCCAGCCCAGCCCCTGTCCCAGCCCTGCCCCGGCCCAGCCCCAGCCCCAGCCCAGCCCCTGCCCTGGACCCAGCCCCAGCCCAGCCCCAGCCGCAGCCCCAGCCCAGCCCCAGCCCAGCCCCAGCCACAGCCCAGCCCCAGCCCTGGACCCAGCCCCAGTCGCAGCCCCGGCCCCAGCCCAGCCCCAGCCCAGCCCCAGCCCCACCCTCAGCCCCAGCCCAGCTCCAGCCACAGCCCAGCCACAGCCCTGGACTCAGCCCCCGCCCAGCCCCAGCCCCAGCCCTGCCCTCGCCCAGCCCCAGCCCTGGACCAAGCCCCACCCCTCAGCCAAACTCAGCCCCAGCCCAGCCCCAGCCGCAGCCCCAGCCCAGCCCCAGCCCAGCCCCAGCCACAGCCCAGCCCCAGCCCTGGACCCAGCCCCAGTCGCAGCCCCGGCGCCAGCCCAGCCCCAGCCCAGCCCCAGCCCCACCCTCAGCCCCAGCCCAGCTCCAGCCACAGCCCAGCCCCAGCCCTGGAGCAAGCCCCACCCCTCAGCCAAATCCAGCCCCAGCCTGGCCCCAGCCCTGCCCTAGCTCCAGCCCTAGCCCTGTCCCCAGACTCGGCCTGTGCCCCTGCCCCAGTCCCAGTCCTGCCCCATCCCAGCCCCCAGCCCCAGCCCTGCCCTCAGCCCAGCCCCGGTCCCAGCCCTGCCCCAGCCTCAGTCCTGCCCCAGCCCCGGCCCCAACCCCAGCCCCTGCCCAGCCCTTGCCCTGGACCCAGCCCAAGCCCAGTCCCAGCTCCAGCCCCAGCCACAGCCCAGCCCCAGCCTGAGCCCCAGCCCCAGCCCTGCCCCAGCCTCAGTCCTGCCCCAGCCCTGCCCCAGCCTCAGTCCTGCCCCAGCCCCGGCCCCAGCCCCAGCCCTGCCCCAGCCTCAGCCCCAGCCCCAGCCCTGCCCCAGCCTCAGTCCTGCCCCAGCCCCGGCCCCAGCCCCAGCCCCTGCCCAGCCCCTGCCCTGGACCCAGCCTCAGCCCCAGCCCCAGCCCTGCCCCAGCCTCAGTCCTGCCCCAGCCCCGGCCCCAGCCCCAGACCCTGCCCAGCCCCTGCCCTGGACCCAGCCCCAGCCCAGCCCGAGCTCCAGCCCCAGCCACAGCCCAGCCCCAGCCCTGGACCCAGCCGCAGTCTTAGCCCCGGGCCCAGCCCAGCCCTAGCCCAGCCCCAGCCCAGCCCAGCCCCAGCCCCAGCCGCAGCCCAACCCCAGCCCCAGCCCTGCCCTAGCCCAGCCCCAGCCCTGGACCAAGCCCCACCCCTCAGCCAAACCCAGCCCCAGCCTGGCCCCAGCCCTGCCCTAGCTCCAGCCCTAGCCCGGTCCCCAGCCTCGGCCCATGCCCCAGCCCCAGTCCCAGTCCTGCCCCATCCCAGCCCCCAGCCCTAACCCTGCCCCCAGCGCAGCCCCAGACCCAGACTGGACCCAGCCCTGTCCCCAGCCCCAGCCACAGCCCAGTCCCAGGCCCAGCCCCAGCCTAGCCCTAGCCCTGCCCCAGCCTCAGTCCCAGGCCTGACCTCAGCCCCAGGCCTGACCTCAGACCTGCCCCAACCCTGGTTCCTGCCCCAACCCTGGCTCCAGCCCCAGCCCCAGCCCTGCGCCAACCCAGCCCCAGCCCAAGGCCCAGCCTCAAGCCTAATCCTGCCCCAGGCCTGGCCCCAATCCAGCCCCAGCCCCACCCCTACCTCAGCCCTAGCCCCAGCCCTGTCCGCAGCCCCAGCCCCAGCCCCAGCCCCACCCTCACCACCAGCCCAGCCCCAGTCCCATCCTTGGCCCCAGCCCAGACCCAGTTCAAGCCCTGCCCCAGCCCTGCCCCTTCCCCGGCCCCAGCACCACCCCACCCTCGGCCCCAGCCCAGCCCCTGTCCCAGCCCTGCCCCGGCCCAGCCCCAGCCCCAGCCCAGCCCCTGCCCTGCCCTAGCTCCAGCCCTAGCCCTGTCCCCAGCCTCGGCCCGTGCCCCTGCCCCAGTCCCAGTCCTGCCCCACCCCAGCCTCATCCCCAGCCCAGGCCCAGCCCTGCTCCAGCCCAGCCCAGCCCCATCCGCATCCCTGCCCCCAGACCAGCCCCAGCCCCAGCCCAGCCCCAGCCCAGCCCCAGCCACCGCCCAGCCCCAGCCCTGGAGCAAGCCCCACCCCTCAGCCAAATCCAGCCCCAGCCTGGCCCCAGCCCTGCCCTAGCTCCAGCCCTAGCCCTGTCCCCAGACTCGGCCTGTGCCCCTGCCCCAGTCCCAGTCCTGCCCCATCCCAGCCCCCAGCCCCAGCCCTGCCCTCAGCCCAGCCCCGGTCCCAGCCCAGCCCAAGCCCTGGCCCAGCCCCAGCCCAAACCTCATCCTTGCCCCCAGCCCAGCCCCAGCCACCGCCCAGCCCCAGCCCTGGAGCAAGCCCCACCCCTCAGCCAAATCCAGCCCCAGCCTGGCCCCAGCCCTGCCCTAGCTCCAGCCCTAGCCCTGTCGCCAGCCTCGGCCCATGCCCCTGCCCCAGTCCCAGTCCTGCCCCATCCCAGCCTCCAGCCCCAGCCCTGCCCTCAGCCCAGCCCCAGACACAGCCTGGCCCCAGCCCTGGCCCCAGCCCCAGCCACAGCCCAGTCCCAGCCCCTGCCCCAGCCTAGCCCCAGCTCTGCCCCAGCCGCAGCCCCAGGCCTGACCGCAGCCCTGCCCCAGCCCTGGCTTCTGCCCCAACCCTGGCTCCAGCCCCAGCCCCTCCCTCGCCACCAGCCCAGCCCCAGCCCCAACCTTGGCCCCAGTCCAGCCCCAGCTCCAGCCCCAGCCCAGCCCAGCCCCAGCCCCATCCCCAGCCCAACCCCAGCCACAGCCCTGCCCCAGCCCCAGCCCCGGCCCCTGCCAAGCCCCACTCACGGCCCCAGCCCCTGCCCCAGCCCAGCCCTACCCCAGCCCCAGCCCAGCCCCAGCCCAGCTCCAGCCACAGCCCAGCCACAACCCTGGACCCAGCCGCAGCCCAGCCCCAGCCCCAACCTTGGCCCCAGTCCAACCCCAGCTCCGGCCCCAGCCCAGCCCAGCCCCAGCCCCATCCCCAGCCCAACCCCAGCCACAGCCCTGCCCCAGCCCTGGACCCAGCCCCAGCCACAGACCCACCCCCGGCCCCAGCCCCGGCCCCAGCCCAGCCCTAACCTAGCCCTGCCCCAGCCCCAGGCCTAGCCCAGCCGTGCCCTCAGCCCAGCCCTAGCCCCAGCCCAGACCAGCCCCAGCCCCAGCCCCAGCCTGGCCCCAGCCCTGTCCCCAGCCCCAGCCCAGCCCAGCCCCAGGCCCACCCCAAGCCTAACCCCAGCGCTGCCCCAGCCCCAGCCCCGCCCCAGCCCCAGCCCCTGGCCGGACCTCAGCCCTGCCCCAGCCCTGGCTCCTGCCCCAGCCCTGGCTCCAGCCCCAGCCCCAGCCCTGCCCGTGCCTTGGTTCCAGCCCCAGCCCCAGCCCCGCGCCAACCCAGCCCCAGCCCAAGGCCCAGCCTCAAGCCTAGCAGAGCACCAGCACAGCCCCAGCCCTAGACCCAGCCCAGCCCCAGCCCCAGCCCAGCCCCTGCCCTGGACCCAGCCCCAGTCCCACCCCAGCCTCATCCCCAGCCCAGGCCCAGCACTGCGCCATCCCAGCCCCAGCCCAGCCCCTGCCCTGGACCCAGCCCCAGCCCCACCCCAGCCTCATCCCCAGCCCAGGCCCAGCCCTGCCCTGGCCCAGCCCCAGCCCCAGCCCCAGCCAAGCCCCACTCACGGCTCCATCCCCGGTCCCAGTCGCAGCCCCAGCCACAGCCCAGCCCCTGGCCCAGCCCCAGCCTAGCCCCATTCCAAACCTCATCCTTGCCCCCAGCCGAGCCCCAGCCCTGCCCCAGCCCCAGCCCCAGCCCCAGCCCTGCCCCAGCCCCAGCCCTGCCCCAGCCTCAGTCCTGCCCCAGCCCCGGCCCCAGCCTCAGCCCCAGCCCTGCCCCCAACCCAGCCCCAGCCATGCCCCCAGCCCAGACCTGTCCCCAGCCCCAGCCCAAGGCCCAGCCTCCAGCCTACTCAAGCCCCAGCCCCGGCCCCAACCTCAGTCCCAGCCCTACCCAAGGCCCCAGCCCCTGCCCCCAGCCCGTGCCCCCAGCCCAGCCCCAGCCCTGCGTCAGCCCTGCCCCAGCCCTAGTCCCCAGCCAACACCCAGCACAGCACCAGCACAGCCCCAGCCCTAGACCCAGCACCAGGCCCAGCCCCAGCCCAGCCCCTGCCCTGGACCCAGCCCCAGCCCCACCCCAGCCTCATCCCCAGCCCAGGCCCAGCGCTGCCCCGGCCACAGCCCAGCCCTGCCCCAGCCCAGCCCTGCCCTGGCCCAGCTCCAGCCAAGCCCCAGCCCCAGCCCAGCCCCAGCCCAGCCCCAGCCACAGCCCCACCCCCGGACCCATCCCCGGTCCCAGCCCAGCCGTAGCCCAGCCCTGCCCCAGCCCCTGCCATGCCCAGCCCCAGCCTGGCCGCAGCCCTGCCCCAGCTCTGGACCCAGCCCCGGCCCCTGCCCCAGCCCCAGCCCCAGCCCAGCCCCTGCCCTGGACCCAATCCTGTCCCAGCCCTGGACACAGCCCCGCCCTGGACCCAGCCCCAGCCCCAGCCCAGCCCCAGCCCTGCCCCAGCCTAGCCCCAGCCCCAGTCCAGCCCCTGCCCTGGACCCAATCCCAGCCCCAGCCCAGCCCCAGGCCAGCCCCAGCCACCGCCCAGCCCCAGCCCTGCCCCCAGCCCAGCCCCAGCCCCACCCTGGACCCAGCCTCAGCCCCAGCCCTGCCCCAGCCCTGCCCCAGCCTCATCCCCAGCCCCAGCCCAGCCCCTGCCCTGGACCGAGCCCCAGCCCCACCCCAGCCTCATCCCCAGCCCAGGCCCAGCCCTGCCCCCAGCCCAGCCCCATCCCCATCCCTGTCCCCAGCCCAGACCCTGTCCCAGCCCTGCCCCAGCCCAGCCCCAGCCACCGCCCAGCCCCAGCCCTGGACCCAGCCCCAGCCCCAGCCCTCTCCCAGTCCCCACCCCTGCCCCAGCCCCACCCCCGGCCCCAGCCCCGGCCCCTGCCAAGCCCCACTCACGGCCCCATCCCCTGCCCCAGCCCAGCCCTACCCCAGCCCCCGCCCTGCCACAGCCCCAGCCCTGCACCGAACCCAGCCCCAGCCCGGCCCCCGCCCTGCCCCAGCCCCAGCCCTGCACCGAACCCAGCCCCAGCCCCAGCCCCAGCCCTGCCCCAGCCCAGCCCAGCCACAGCCCAGCCCCAGCCCCACCCTCAGCCCCAGCCCAGCTCCAGCCCCAGCCCAGCCCCAGCCACCGGCCAGCCCCAGCCCTGGACCCAGCCCCAGCCCCAGCCCTCTCCCAGTCCCCGCCGCAGCCCCAGCCCCAGCCCCACCCCCTGCCCCAGCCCCGGCCCCATCCCCGGCCTCAGCCCAGCCCTGCCCCAGCCCAGCCTTGCCCCGGCCCAGCCCCAGCCCAGCCCCAGCCCTGCCACAGCCCAGCCCCAGCCACAGCCCAGTCCCAGCCCTGGATCCAGCCCCAGTCGCAGCCCGGGACCCAGCCCAGCCCTAGCCCAGCCCCAGCCCCACCCTCAGCCCCAGCCCAGCTCCAGCCACAGCCCAGCCACAGCCCTGGACCCAGCCGCAGCCCAACCCCAGCCCCAGCCCTTCCCTAGTCCAGCCCCAGCCCTGGACCAAGCCCCACCCCTGAGCCGAACCCAGCCCCAGCCTGGCCCCAGCCCTGCCCTAGCTCCAGCCCTAGCCCTGTCCCCAGCCTCGGCCCGTGCCCCAGCCCCAGTCCCTGTCCTGCCCCACCCCAGCCTCATCCCCAGCCCAGGTCCAGCCCTGCTCCAGCCCAGCCCAGCCCCATCCGCATCCCTGCCCCCAGACCAGCCCCAGCCCCAGCCCAGCCCCAGCCCAGCCCCAGTTCCAGCCCCAGCCCCAGCCCTGGAGCAAGCCCCACCCCTCAGCCAAATCCAGCCCCAGCCTGGCCCCAGCCCTGCCCTAGCTCCAGCCCTAGCCCTGTCCCCAGACTCGGCCTGTGCCCCTGCCCCAGTCCCAGTCCTGCCCCATCCCAGCCCCCAGCCCCAGCCCTGCCCTCAGCCCAGCCCCGGTCCCAGCCCAGCCCAAGCCCTGGCCCAGCCCCAGCCCAAATCTCATCCTTGCCCCCAGCCCAGCCCCAGCCCTGCCCCAGCCTCAGCCCCAGCCCCAGCCCTGCCCCAGCCTCAGTCCTGCCCCAGCCCCGGCCCCAGCCCCAGCGCCAGCCCTGCCCCCAACCCAGCCCCAGCCATTCCCTCAGCCCAGACCTGTCCCCAGCCCCAGCCCAAGTCCCAGCCTCCAGCCTACTCAAGCCCCAGCCCCGGCCCCAACCTCAGTCCCAGTCCTACCCAAGGCCCCAGCCCCTGCCCCCAGCCCCTGCCCCCAGCCCAGCCCCAGCCCTGCGTCAGCACTGCCCCAGCCCTTGTCCCCAGCCCACACCCAGCACAGCACCAGCACAGCACCAGCCCCAGCCCCAGCCCAGCCCCTGCCCCCAGCCCAGCCCCAGCCCTGCGTCAGCCCTGCCCCAGCCCTAGTCCCCAGCCCACACCCAGCACAGCACCAGCACAGCCCCAGCCCAGCCCCAGCCCAGCCCCTGCCCTGGACCCAGCCCCAGCCCCACCCCAGCCTCATCCCCAGACCAGGCCCAGCCCTGCCCTGGCCCAGCCCCAGCCCCAGCCCTACACCGAACCCAGCCCCAGCCCGGCCCCAGCCCTGCCCCAGCCCAGCCCTGCCCCGGCCCAGCTCCAGCCCAGCCCCAGCCCCAGCCCTGACCCAGCCCAGCCCCAGCCACAGCCCAGGATCCAGCCCGAGTCGCAGCCCAGGATCCAGCCCCAGTCTCAGCCCCGGCCCCAGCCCACCCCTAGCCCAGCCCCAGCCCAGGCCTAGCTCAGCCCCAGCCCAACTCCAGCCCCACCCTCAGCCCCAGCCCAGCTCGTGCCCCAGCCCAGCCCCAGCCCCAGCCCTGCCCTAGCCCAGCCCCAGCCCTGGACCAAGCCCCACCCCTCAGCCAAACCCAGCCCCAGCCTGGCCCCAGCCCTGCCCTAGCTCCAGCCCTAGCCCTGTCGCCAGCCTCGGCCCGTGCCCCTGCCCCAGTCCCAGTCCTGCCCCATCCCAGCCTGCAGCCCCAGCCCTGCCCTCAGCCCAGCCCCAGACACAGCCTGGCCCCAGCCCTGGCCCCAGCCCCAGCCACAGCCCAGTCCCAGCCCCTGCCCCAGCCTAGCCCCAGCCCTGCCCCAGCCACAGTCCCAGGCCTGACCTCAGCCCTGCCCCAGGCCTGGCTTCTGCCCCAACCCTGGCTCCAGCCCCAGCCCCAGCCCTGCCCAAGCCTTGGTTCCAGCCCCAGCCCCAGCCCTGCGCCAACCCAGCCCCAGCCCAAGGCCCAGCCTCAAGCCTAGTCCTGCCCCAGCCCTGGCCCCAATCCAGCCACAGCCCTACCCCTACCTCAGCCCTAGCCCCAGCCCTGTCCGCAGCCACAGCCCCAGCCCCAGCCCCACCCTCGCCACCAGCCCAGCCCCAGCCCCAACCTTGGCCCCAGTCCAGCCCCAGTTCCAGCCCTGCCCCAGCCCTGCCCAAGCCCCGGCCCCACCCCCGGCCCCAGACTCGGCCCCAGCCCACCCCAGGCCTAGCCCTGTGCCAACCCTACCCCTGCCCAGCCCCGATCCCAGCCCAGCCAAGCCGTGCCCCAGCCCCAGCCCTGCACCAAACCCAGCCCAGGCCCAGCCACAGCCCTGCCCCAGCTCTGGCCCCAGCCCTGTCCCCAGCCCCGGCCCCTGCCCCAGCCCCAGCCGTAGCCCAGCCCTGCCCTCAGCCCCAGCCCCAGCCCTGCCCCAACCTCGGCCCCAGCCCAGCCCCTTCCCCAGCCCTGCCCCGGCCCAGCCCCAGCCCCTGCCCAGCCCATGCCCTGGACCCAGCCCCAGCCCAGCCCCAGCTCCAGCCCCAGCCCAGCCCAGCCCCAGCCCCATCCCCAGCCTAACCCCAGCCACAGCCCTGCCCCAGCCCTGGACCCAGCCCCAGCCACAGCCCCACCCCCGGCCCCAGCCCCGGCCGCAGCCCAGCCCTAACCTAGCCCTGCCCCAGCCCCAGGCCTAGCCCAGCCGTGCCCTCAGCCCAGCCCTAGCCCCAGCCCAGACCAGCCCCAGCCCCAGCCCCAGCCTGGCCCCAGCCCTGTCCCCAGCCCCAGCCCAGCCCAGCCCCAGGCCCAGCCCAAGCCTAACCCCAGCGCTGCCCCAGCCCCAGCCCCGCCCCAGCCCCAGCCCCTGGCCGGACCTCAGCCCTGCCCCAGCCCCAGCCCCGCCCCAGCCCCAGCCCCTGGCCGGACCTCAGCCCTGCGCCAGCCCTGGCTCCTGCCCCAGCCCTGGCTCCAGCCCCAGCCCCAGCCCTGCCCGTGCCTTGGTTCCAGCCCCAGCCCCAGCCCCACGCCAACCCAGCCCCAGCCCAAGGCCCAGCCTCAAGCCTAGCAGAGCACCAGCGCAGCCCCAGCCCTAGACCCAGCCCAGCCCCAGCCCCAGCCCAGCCCCTGCCCTGGACCCAGCCCCAGCCCCACCCCAGCCTCATCCCCAGCCCAGGCCCAGCCCTGCCCCGGCCCAGCCCCAGCCACAGCCCCAGCCCCAGCCCCAGCCAAGCCCCACTCACGGCACCATCCCCGGCCCCAGTCGCAGCCCCGGCCCCAGCCCAGCCCCAGCCCCAGCCCAGCCCCAGCCCTGGACCCAGCCTAGCCCCAGCCCCAGTCCAGGCCCTGCCCTGGACCCAATCCCAGCCCCAGCCCAGCCCCAGGCCAGCCCCAGCCACCGCCCAGCCCTAGCCCTGCCCCCAGCCCAGCCCCAGCCCCACCCTGGACCCAGCCTCAGCCCCAGCCCTGCCCCAGCCCTGCCCCAGCCTCATCCCCAGCCCCAGCCCAGCCCCTGCCCTGGACCGAGCCCCAGCCCCACCCCAGCCTCATCCCCAGCCCAGGCCCAGCCCTGCCCCAGCCAAGCCCAGCCCCATCCCCATCCCTGTCCCCAGTCCAGACCCTGCCCCAGCCCTGCCCCAGCCCAGCCCCAGCCACCGCCCAGCCCCAGCCCTGGACCCAGCCCCAGCCCCAGCCCTCTCCCAGTCCCCACCCCTGCCCCAGCCCCACCCCCGGCCCCAGCCCCGGCCCCTGCCAAGGCCCACTCAAGGCCCCATCCCCTGCCCCAGCCCAGCCCTACCCCAGCCCCCGCCCAGCCCCAGCCCCAGCCCGGCCCCAGCCCTGCCCCAACCCAGCCCTGCCCCGGCCCAGCCCCAGCCCAGCCCCAGCCCAGGCCAACCACAGCCCAGCCCCAGCCCCACCCTCAGCCCCAGCCCAGCTCCAGCCCCAGCCCAGCCCCAGCCACCGCCCAACCCCAGCCCTGGACCCAGCCCTGTCCCCAGCCCCAGCCACAGCCCAGGCCCAGGCCCAGCCCCAGCCTAGCCCCAGCCCTGCCCCAGCCTCAGTCCCAGGCCTGACCTCAGCCCTGCCCCAACCCTGGCTCCTGCCCCAACCCTGGCTCCAGCCCCAGCCCCAGCCCTGCTCCAACCCAGCCCCAGCCCTAGGCCCAGCCTCAAGCCTAATCCTGCCCCAGCCCTGGCCCCAATCCAGCCCCAGCCCCACCGCTAACTCAGCCCTAGCAACAGCCCTGTCCGCAGCCCCAGCCCCAGCCCCAGCCCCACCCTCGCCACCAGCCCAGCCCCAGCCCCAACCTTGGCCCCAGCCCAGCCCCAGTTCAAGCCCTGCCCCAGCCCTGCCCCTACCCCGGCCCCAGCCCCACCCCACCCTCGGCCCCAGCCCAGCCCCTGTCCCAGCCCCTGCCCTGGACCCAGCCCCAGCCCAGCCCCAGCCGCAGCCCCAGCCCAGCCTCAGCCCAGCCCCAGCCACAGCCCAGCCCCAGCCCTGGACCCAGCCCCAGTCGCAGCCCCGGCCACAGCCCAGCCCCAGCCCAGCCCCAGCCCCACCCTCAGCCCCAGCCCAGCTCCAGCCACAGCCCAGCCACAGCCGTGGACTCATCCCCAGCCCAGCTTCAGCCCCAGCCCAGCCCTCGCCCAGCCGCAGCCCCAGCCCAGCCCCAGCCCAGCCCCAGCCACAGCCCAGCCCCAGCCCTGGACCAAGCCCCACCCCTCAGCCAAACCCAGCCCCAGCCTGGCCCCTGCCCTGCCCTAGCTCCATCCCTAGCCCTGTCCCCAGCCTCGGCCCGTGCCCCTGCCCCAGTCCCAGTCCTGCCCCACCCCAGCCTCATCCCCAGCCCAGGCCCAGCCCTGCTCCAGCCCAGACCAGCCCCGTCCGCATCCCTGCCCCCAGACCAGCCCCAGCCCCAGCCCAGCCCCAGCCCAGCCCCAGCCACCGCCCAACCCCAGCCCTGGAGCAAGCCCCACCCGTCAGCCAAATCCAGCCCCAGCCTGGCCCCAGCCCTGCCCTAGCTCCAGCCCTAGCCCTGTCCCCAGACTCGGCCAGTGCCCCTGCCCCAGTCCCAGTCCTGCCCCATCCCAGCCCCCAGCCCCAGCCCTGCCCCAGCCCTGCCCCAGCCTCAGTCCTGCCCCAGCCCCGGCCCCAGCCCCCGCCCCAGCCCTGCCCCCAACCCAGCCCCAGCCATGCCCCCAGCCCAGACCTGTCCCCAGCCCCAGCCCAAGGCCCAGCCTCCAGCCTACTCAAGCCCCAGCCCCGGCCCCAACCTCAGTCCCAGCCCTACCCAAGGCCCCAGCCCCTGCCCCCAGCCCGTGCCCCCAGCCCAGCCCCAGCCCTGCGTCAGCCCTGCTCCAGCCCTAGTCCCCAGCCCACACCCAGCACAGCACCAGCACAGCCCCAGCCCTAGACCCAGCACCAACCCCAGCCCCAGCCCAGCCCCTGCCCTGGACCCAGCCCCTGCCCCACCCCAGCCTCATCCCCAGCCCAGGCCCAGCCCTGCTCCAGCCCAGCCCAGCCCCATCCGCATCCCTGCCCCCAGACCAGCCCCAGCCCCAGCCCAGCCCCAGCCCAGCCCCAGCCACCGCCCAGCCCCAGCCACCGCCCAGCCCCAGCCCTGGAGCAAGCCCCACCCCTCAGCCAAATCCAGCCCCAGCCCCAGCCCAGCCCCTGCCCTGGACCCAGCCCCAGCCGCACCCCAGCCTCATCCCCAGCCATGGCCTAGCCCTTCCCCAGCCCAGCCCTGCCCCGGCCCAGCTCCAGCCCAGCCCCAGCCACAGCCCTGACCCAGCCCAGCCCCAGCCACAGCCCAGCCCCAGCCCTGGATCCAGCCCCAGTCGCAGCCCCGGCCCCAGCCCAGCCTCGGCCCAGCCCCAGCCCAGCCCCAGCCCCACCCTCAGCCCCAGCCTAGCCCCAGATCCAGCCCCAGCCCCAGCCCCAGCCCCACTCTGGACCCAGCCCCAGCCCCAGCCCTGCCCTAGCCCAGCCACAGCCCAGTCCCAGCCCCTGCCCCAGCCTAGCCCCAGCCCTGCCCCAGCCGCAGCCCCAGGCCTGACCTCAGCCCTGCCCCAGCCCTGGCTTCTGCCCCAACCCTGGCTCCAGCCCCAGCCCCAGCCCTGCCCAAGCCTTGGTTCCAGCCCCAGCCCCAGCCCTGCGCCAACCCAGCCCCAGCCCAAGGCCCAGCCTCAAGCCTAGTCCTGCCCCAGCCCTGGCCCCAATCCAGCCCCAGCCCTACCCCTACCTCAGCCCTAGCCCCAGCCCTGTCCGCAGCCACAGCCCCAGCCCCAGCCCCACCCTCGCCACCAGCCCAGCCCCAGCCCCAACCTTGGCCCCAGTCCAGCCCCAGTTCCAGCCCTGCCCCAGCCCTGCCCAAGCCCCGGCCCCACCCCCGGCCCCAGACTCGGCCCCAGCCCACCCCAGGCCTAGCCCTGTGCCAACCCTACCCCAGCCCAGCCCCGATCCCAGCCCAGCCAAGCCGTGCCCCAGCCCCAGCCCTGCACCAAACCCAGCCCAGGCCCAGCCACAGCCCTGCCCCAGCTCTGGCCCCAGCCCTGTCCCCAGCCCCGGCCCCTGCCCCACCCCCAGCCGTAGCCCAGCCCTGCCTTCAGCCCCAGCCCCAGCCCTGCCCCAACCTCGGCCCCAGCCCAGCCCCTTCCCCAGCCCTGCCCCGGCCCAGCCCCAGCCCCTGCCCAGCCCATGCCCTGGACCCAGCCCCAGCCCAGCCCCAGCTCCAGCCCCAGCCCAGCCCAGCCCCAGCCCCATCCCCAGCCTAACCCCAGCCACAGCCCTGCCCCAGCCCTGGACCCAGCCCCAGCCACAGCCCCACCCCCGGCCCCAGCCCCGGCCGCAGCCCAGCCCTAACCTAGCCCTGCCCCAGCCCCAGGCCTAGCCCAGCCGTGCCCTCAGCCCAGCCCTAGCCCCAGCCCAGACCAGCCCCAGCCCCAGCCCCAGCCTGGCCCCAGCCCTGTCCCCAGCCCCAGCCCAGCCCAGCCCCAGGCCCAGCCCAAGCCTAACCCCAGCGCTGCCCCAGCCCCAGCCCCGCCCCAGCCCCAGCCCCTGGCCGGACCTCAGCCCTGCCCCAGCCCCAGCCCCGCCCCAGCCCCAGCCCCTGGCCGGACCTCAGCCCTGCCCCAGCCCTGGCTCCTGCCCCAGCCCTGGCTCCAGCCCCAGCCCCAGCCCTGCCCGTGCCTTGGTTCCAGCCCCAGCCCCAGCCCCACGCCAACCCAGCCCCAGCCCAAGGCCCAGCCTCAAGCCTAGCAGAGCACCAGCGCAGCCCCAGCCCTAGACCCAGCCCAGCCCCAGCCCCAGCCCAGCCCCTGCCCTGGACCCAGCCCCAGCCCCACCCCAGCCTCATCCCCAGCCCAGGCCCAGCCCTGCCCCGGCCCAGCCCCAGCCACAGCCCCAGCCCCAGCCCCAGCCAAGCCCCACTCACGGCTCCATCCCCGGCCCCAGTCGCAGCCCCGGCCCCAGCCCAGCCCCAGCCCCAGCCCAGCCCCAGCCCTGGACCCAGCCTAGCCCCAGCCCCAGTCCAGCCCCTGCCCTGGACCCAATCCCAGCCCCAGCCCAGCCCCAGGCCAGCCCCAGCCACCGCCCAGCCCTAGCCCTGCCCCCAGCCCAGCCCCAGCCCCACCCTGGACCCAGCCTCAGCCCCAGCCCTGCCCCAGCCCTGCCCCAGCCTCATCCCCAGCCCCAGCCCAGCCCCTGCCCTGGACCGAGCCCCAGCCCCACCCCAGCCTCATCCCCAGCCCAGGCCCAGCCCTGCCCCAGCCCAGCCCAGCCCCATCCCCATCCCTGTCCCCAGTCCAGACCCTGCCCCAGCCCTGCCCCAGCCCAGCCCCAGCCACCGCCCAGCCCCAGCCCTGGACCCAGCCCCAGCCCCAGCCCTCTCCCAGTCCCCACCCCTGCCCCAGCCCCACCCCCGGCCCCAGCCCCGGCCCCTGCCAAGGCCCACTCAAGGCCCCATCCCCTGCCCCAGCCCAGCCCTACCCCAGCCCCCGCCCTGCCCCAGCCCCAGCCCGGCCCCAGCCCTGCCCCAACCCAGCCCTGCCCCGGCCCAGCCCCAGCCCAGCCCCAGCCCAGGCCAACCACAGCCCAGCCCCAGCCCCACCCTCAGCCCCAGCCCAGCTCCAGCCCCAGCCCAGCCCCAGCCACCGCCCAGCCCCAGCCCTGGACCCAGCCCTGTCCCCAGCCCCAGCCACAGCCCAGGCCCAGGCCCAGCCCCAGCCTAGCCCCAGCCCTGCCCCAGCCTCAGTCCCAGGCCTGACCTCAGCCCTGCCCCAACCCTGGCTCCTGCCCCAACCCTGGCTCCAGCCCCAGCCCCAGCCCTGTTCCAACCCAGCCCCAGCCCTAGGCCCAGCCTCAAGCCTAATCCTGCCCCAGCCCTGGCCCCAATCCAGCCCCAGCCCCACCGCTAACTCAGCCCTAGCAACAGCCCTGTCCGCAGCCCCAGCCCCAGCCCCAGCCCCACCCTCGCCACCAGCCCAGCCCCAGCCCCAACCTTGGCCCCAGCCCAGCCCCAGTTCAAGCCCTGCCCCAGCCCTGCCCCTACCCCGGCCCCAGCCCCACCCCACCCTCAGCCCCAGCCCAGCCCCTGTCCCAGCCCCTGCCCTGGACCCAGCCCCAGCCCAGCCCCAGCCGCAGCCCCAGCCCAGCCTCAGCCCAGCCCCAGCCACAGCCCAGCCCCAGCCCTGGACCCAGCCCCAGTCGCAGCCCCGGCCACAGCCCAGCCCCAGCCCAGCCCCAGCCCCACCCTCAGCCCCAGCCCAGCTCCAGCCACAGCCCAGCCACAGCCGTGGACTCATCCCCAGCCCAGCTTCAGCCCCAGCCCAGCCCTCGCCCAGCCGCAGCCCCAGCCCAGCCCCAGCCCAGCCCCAGCCACAGCCCAGCCCCAGCCCTGGACCAAGCCCCACCCCTCAGCCAAACCCAGCCCCAGCCTGGCCCCTGCCCTGCCCTAGCTCCAGCCCTAGCCCTGTCCCCAGCCTCGGCCCGTGCCCCTGCCCCAGTCCCAGTCCTGCCCCACCCCAGCCTCATCCCCAGCCCAGGCCCAGCCCTGCTCCAGCCCAGCCCAGCCCCGTCCGCATCCCTGCCCCCAGACCAGCCCCAGCCCCAGCCCAGCCCCAGCCCAGCCCCAGCCACCGCCCAACCCCAGCCCTGGAGCAAGCCCCACCCGTCAGCCAAATCCAGCCCCAGCCTGGCCCCAGCCCTGCCCTAGCTCCAGCCCTAGCCCTGTCCCCAGACTCGGCCAGTGCCCCTGCCCCAGTCCCAGTCCTGCCCCATCCCAGCCCCCAGCCCCAGCCCTGCCCCAGCCCTGCCCCAGCCTCAGTCCTGCCCCAGCCCCGGCCCCAGCCCCCGCCCCAGCCCTGCCCCCAACCCAGCCCCAGCCATGCCCCCAGCCCAGACCTGTCCCCAGCCCCAGCCCAAGGCCCAGCCTCCAGCCTACTCAAGCCCCAGCCCCGGCCCCAACCTCAGTCCCAGCCCTACCCAAGGCCCCAGCCCCTGCCCCCAGCCCGTGCCCCCAGCCCAGCCCCAGCCCTGCGTCAGCCCTGCTCCAGCCCTAGTCCCCAGCCCACACCCAGCACAGCACCAGCACAGCCCCAGCCCTAGACCCAGCACCAGCCCCAGCCCCAGCCCAGCCCCTGCCCTGGACCCAGCCCCTGCCCCACCCCAGCCTCATCCCCAGCCCAGGCCCAGCCCTGCTCCAGCCCAGCCCAGCCCCATCCGCATCCCTGCCCCCAGACCAGCCCCAGCCCCAGCCCAGCCCCAGCCACCGCCCAGCCCCAGCCACCGCCCAGCCCCAGCCCTGGAGCAAGCCCCACCCCTCAGCCAAATCCAGCCCCAGCCCCAGCCCAGCCCCTGCCCTGGACCCAGCCCCAGCCCCACCCCAGCCTCATCCCCAGCCATGGCCTAGCCCTTCCCCAGCCCAGCCCTGCCCCGGCCCAGCTCCAGCCCAGCCCCAGCCACAGCCCTGCCCCAGCCCAGCCCCAGCCACAGCCCAGCCCCAGCCCTGGATCCAGCCCCAGTCGCAGCCCCGGCCCCAGCCCAGCCTCAGCCCAGCCCCAGCCCAGCCCCAGCCCCACCCTCAGCCCCAGCCTAGCCCCAGATCCAGCCCCAGCCCCAGCCCCAGCCCCACTCTGGACCCAGCCCCAGCCCCAGCCCTGCCCTAGCCCAGCCACAGCCCAGTCCCAGCCCCTGCCCCAGCCTAGCCCCAGCCCTGCCCCAGCCGCAGCCCCAGGCCTGACCTCAGCCCTGCCCCAGCCCTGGCTTCTGCCCCAACCCTGGCTCCAGCCCCAGCCCCAGCCCTGCCCAAGCCTTGGTTCCAGCCCCAGCCCTGCGCCAACCCAGCCCCAGCCCAAGGCCCAGCCTCAAGCCTAGTCCTGCCCCAGCCCTGGCCCCAATCCAGCCCCAGCCCTACCCCTACCTCAGTCCTAGCCCCAGCCCTGTCCGCAGCCACAGCCCCAGCCCCAGCCCCAGACTCGGCCCCAGCCCAGCCCCAGGCCTAGCCCTGTGCCAACCCTACCCCTGCCCAGCCCCGGTCCCAGCCCAGCCAAGCCATGCCCCAGCCCCAGCCCTGCACCAAACCCAGCCCAGGCCCAGCCCCAGCCCTGCCCCAGCTCTGGCCCCAGCCCTGTCCCCAGCCCCGGCCCCTGCCCCACCCCCAGCCGTAGCCCAGCCCTGCCCTCAGCCCCAGCCCCAGCCCCAGCCCCAACCTTGGCCCCAGCCCAGCCCCTTCCCCAGCCCTGCCCCGGCCCAGCCCCAGCCCCTGCCCAGCCCCTGCCCTGGACCCAGCCCCAGCCCAGCCCCAGCTCCAGCCCCAGCCACAGCCCAGCCACAGCCCTGGACCCAGCCGCAGTCTTAGCCCCAGGCCCAGCCCAGCCCTAGCCCAGCCCCAGCCCAGCCCAGCCCCAGCCCCAGCCCCAGCCCAACCCCAGCCACAGCCCTGCCCCAGCCCTGGACCCAGCCCCAGCCACAGCCCCACCCCCGGCCCCAGCCCCGGCCCCAGCCCAGCCCTAACCTAGCCCTGCCCCAGCCCCAGGCCTAGCCCAGCCGTGCCCTCAGCCCAGCCCTAGCCCCAGCCCAGACCAGCCTCAGCCCCAGCCCCAGCCTGGCCCCAGCCCTGTCCCCAGCCCCAGCCCAGCCCAGCCCCAGGCCCAGCCCAAGCCTAACCCCAGCGCTGCCCCAGCCCCAGCCCCGCCCCAGCCCCAGCCCCAGCCTGGCCGCAGCCCTGCCCCAGCTCTGGCCCCAGTCCTGTCCCCAGTCCCCGCCCCTGCCCCAGCCCCAGCCCAGCCCCTGCCCTGGACCCAGTCCTGCCCCTACCCTGGACACAGCCCCACCCTGGACCCAGCCCCAGCTCCAGCCCAGCCACAGCCCTGCCCCAGCCTAGCCCCAACCCCAGTCTCTCCCCTGCCCTGGACCCAATCCCAGCCCCAGCCCAGCCCCAGGCCAGCCCCAGCCACCGCCCAGCCCCAGCCCTGCCCCCAGCCCAGCCCCAGCCCCACCCTGGACCCAGCCTCAGCCCCAGCCCTGCCCCAGCCCTGCCCCAGCCTCATCCCCAGCCCCAGCCCAGCCCCTGCCCTGGACCGAGCCCCAGCCCCACCCCAGCCTCATCCCCAGCCCAGGCCCAGCCCTGCCCCAGCCCAGCCCAGCCCCATCCCCATCCCTGTCCCCAGCCTAGACCCTGCCCCAGCCCTGCCCCAGCCCAGCCCCAGCCACCGCCCAGCCCCAGCCCTGGACCCAGCCCCAGCCCAGCCCTCTCCCAGTCCCACCCCTGCCCCAGCCCCACCCCCGGCCCCAGCCTCGGCCCCTGCCAAGCCCCACTCACGGCCCCATCCCCTGCCCCAGCCCAGCCCTACCCCAGCCCCCGCCCTGCCCCAGCCCCAGCCCTGCACCGAACCCAGCCCCAGCCCGGCCCCAGCCCTGCCCCAACTCAGCCCTGCCCCGGCCCAGCCCCAGCCCAGCCCCAGCCCCAGCCCTGCCCCAGCCCAGCCCAGCCCAGCCACAGCCCAGCCCCAGCCCCACCCTCAGCCCCAGCCCAGCTCCAGCCCCAGCCCAGCCCCAGCCACCGCCCAGCCCCAGCCCTGGACCCAGCCCCAGCCCCAGCCCTCTCCCAGTCCCCGCCGCAGCCCCAGCCCCAGCCCCACCCCCTGCCCCAGCCCCGGCCCCAGCCCCAGCCAAGCCCCACTCACGGCCCCATCCCCGGCCTCAGCCCAGCCCTGCCCCAGCCCAGCCTTGCCCCGGCCCAGCCCCAGCCCAGCCCCAGACCTGCCACAGCCCAGCCCCAGCCACAGCCCAGTCCCAGCCCTGGATCCAGCCCCAGTCGCAGCCCCGGACCCAGCCCAGCCCTAGCCCAGCCCCAGCCCCACCCTCAGCCCCAGCCCTGCCCTAGCCCAGCCCCAGCCCTGGACCAAGCCCCACCCCTGAGCCGAACCCAGCCCCAGCCTGGCCCCAGCCCTGCTCTTTCTCCAGCACTAGCCCTGTCCCCAGCCTCGGCCCGTGCCCCAGCCCCAGTCCCAGTCCTGCCCCATCCCAGCCCCCAGCCCTAATCCTGCCCCCAGCGCAGCCCCAGACCCAGACTGGACCCAGCCCTGTCCCCAGCCCCAGCCACAGCCCAGTCCCAGGCCCAGCCCCAGCCTAGCCCCAGCCCTGCCCCAGCCTCAGTCCCAGGCCTGACCTCAGCCCCAGGCCTGACCTCAGCCCTGCCCCAACCCTGGCTCCTGCCCCAACCCTGGCTCCAGCCCCAGCCCCAGCCCTGCGCCAACCCAGCCCCAGCCCAAGGCCCAGCCTCAAGCCTAATCCTGCCCCAGCCCTGGCCCCAATCCAGCCCCAGCCCCACCCCTAACTCAGCCCTAGCCCCAGCCCTGTCTGCAGCCCCAGCCCGAGCCCCAGCCCCACCCTCGCCACCAGCCCAGCCCCAGCCCCAACCTTGGCCCCAGCCCAGCCCCAGTTCCAGCCCTGCCCCAGGCCTGCCCCTACCCCGGCCCCAGACCCACCCCCACCCTCGGCCCCAGCCAAGCCCCTGTCCCAGCCCTGCCCCGGCCCAGCCCCAGCCCCAGCCCAGCCCCTGCCCTGGACCCAGCCCCAGCCCAGCCCCAGCCGCAGCCCCAGCCCAGCCCCAGCCCAGCCCCAGCCACAGCCCAGCCCCAGCCCTGGACCCAGCCCCAGTCGCAGCCCGCGCCCCAGCCCAGCCCCAGCCCAGCCCCAGCCCCACCCTCAGCCCCAGCCCAGCTCCAGCCACAGCCCAGGCCCAGCCCTGACCAAGCCCCACCCCTCAGTCAAACCCAGCCCAGCCTGGCCCCAGCCCTGCCCTAGCTCCAGCCCTAGCCCTGTCCCCAGCCTCGGCCCGTGCCCCTGCCCCAGTCCCAGTCCTGCCCCACCCCAGCCTCATCCCCAGCCCAGGCCCAGCCCTGCTCCAGCCCAGCCCAGCCCCATCTGCATCCCTGCCCCCAGACCTGCCCCCAGCCCCCAGCCCAGCCCCAGCCCAGCCCCAACCACCGCCCAGCCCGAGCCCTGGAGCAAGCCCCACCCCTCAGCCAAATCCAGCCCCAGCCTGGCCCCAGCCCTGCCCTAGCTCCAGCCCTAGCCCTGTCCCCAGACTCGGCCAGTGCCCCTGCCCCAGTCCCAGTCCTGCCCCATCCCAGCCCCCAGCCCCAGCCCAGCCCCAGCCCTGCCCCAGCCTCAGCCCCAGCCCCAGCCCTGCCCCAGCCTCAGTCCTGCCCCAGCCCCGGCCCCAGCCCCAGCCCCAGCCCTGCCCCCAACCCAGCCCCAGCCATGCCCCCAGCCCAGACCTGTCCCCCAGCCCCAGCCCAAGGCCAAGCCTCCAGCCTACTCAAGCCCCAGCCCCGGCCCCAACCTCAGTCCCAGCCCTACCCAAGGCCCCAGCCCCTGCCCCCAGCCCCTGCCCCCAGCCCAGCCCCAGCCCTGCGTCAGCCCTGCCCCAGCCCTAGTCCCCAGCCCACACCCAGCACAGCACCAGCACAGCACCAGGCCCAGCCCCAGCCCAGCCCCTGCCCTGGACCCAGCCCCAGCCCCACCCCAGCCTCATCCCCAGAACAGGCCCAGCCCTGCCCCGGCCCAGCCCCAGCCCCAGCCCCAGCCAAACCCCACTCACAGCCCCATCCCCGGCCACAGCCCAGCCCTGCCCCAGCCCCAGCCCTACACCGAACCCAGCCCCAGCCCGGCCCCAGCCCTGCCCCAGCCCAGCCCTGCCCCGGCCCAGCTGCAGCCCAGCCCCAGCCCCAGCCCTGACCCAGCCCAGCCACAGCCACAGCCCGGGATCCAGCCCCAGTCACAACCCAGGCCCCAGCCCAGCCCTAG
Source organism: Melanerpes formicivorus (assembly GCF_026170545.1). Lineage (NCBI taxonomy): Eukaryota > Metazoa > Chordata > Aves > Piciformes > Picidae > Melanerpes > Melanerpes formicivorus. Next base: position 31,358 of record NW_027142891.1, read on the forward strand.
CCCAGCCCCAGCCCAGCTCCAGCCCCACCCTCAGCCCCAGCCCAGCTCCAGCCCCAGCCCAGCCCCAGCCCCAGCCCTGCCCTAGCCCAGCCCCAGCCCTGGACCAAGCCCCACCCCTCAGCCAAACCCAGCCCCAGCCTGGCCCCAGCCTGCCCTAGCTCCAGCCCTAGCCCTGTCGCCAGCCTCGGCCCGTGCCCCTGCCCCAGTCCCAGTCCTGCCCCATCCCAGCCTCCAGCCCCAGCCCTGCCCTCAGCCCAGCCCCAGACACAGCCTGGCCCCAGCCCCAGCCACAGCCCAGTCCCAGCCCCTGCCCCAGCCTAGCCCCAGCCCTGCCCCAGCCGCAGCCCCAGGCCTGACCTCAGCCCTGCCCCAGCCGCAGCCCCAGGCCTGACCTCAGCCCTGCCCCAGCCCTGGCTTCTGCCCCAACCCTGGCTCCAGCCCCAGCCCCAGCCCTGCCCATGCCTTGGTTCCAGCCCCAGCCCCAGCCCTGCGCCAACCCAGCCCCAGCCCAAGGCCCAGCCTCAAGCCTAGTCCTGCCCCAGCCCTGGCCCCAATCCAGCCCCAGCCCTACCCCTACCTCAGCCCTAGCCCCAGCCCTGTCCGCAGCCACAGCCCCAGCCCCAGCCCCACCCTCACCACCAGCATAGCCCCAGCCCCAACCTTGGCCCCAGTCCAGCCCCTGTTCCAGCCCTGCCCTAGCCCTGTGCCAACCCTACCCCAGCCCAGCCCCGGTCCCAGCCCAGCCAAGCCGTGCCCCAGCCCCAGCCCAGCACCAAACCCAGCCCAGGCCCAGCCCCAGCCCTGCCCCAGCTCTGGCCCCAGCCCTGTCCCCAGCCCCGGCCCCTGCCCCACCCCCAGCCCAAGCCCAGACCTGCCCTCAGCCCCAGCCCCAGCCCCAACCCCAACCTCGGCCCCAGCCCAGCCCCTTCCCCAGCCCTGCCCCGGCCCAGCCCCAGCCCCTGCCCAGCCCCTGCCCTGGACCCAGCCCCAGCCCAGCCCCAGCTCCAGCCCCAGCCACAGCCCAGCCCCAGCCCTGGACCCAGCCGCAGTCTTAGCCCCGGGCCCAGCCCAGCCCTAGCCCAGCCCCAGCCCAGCCCAGCCCCAGCCCCAGCCCCAGCCCAACCCCAGCCACAGCCCTGCCCCAGCCCTGGACCCAGCCCCAGCCACAGCCCCACCACCGGCCCCAGCCCCGGCCCCAGCCCAGCCCTAACCTAGCCCTGCCCCAGCCCCAGGCCTAGCCCAGCCGTGCCCTCAGCCCAGCCCCAGCCCCAGCCTCAGCCTGGCCCCAGCCCTGTCCCCAGCCCCAGCCCTGCCCAGCCCCAGGCCCAGCCCAAGCCTAACCCCTGCGCTGCCCCAGCCCCAGCCCCGCCCCAGCCCCAGCCCCTGGCCGGACCTCAGCCCTGCCCCAGCCCTGGCTCCTGCCCCAGCCCTGGCTCCAGCCCCAGCCCCAGCCCTGCCCAAGCCTTGGTTCCAGCCCCAGACCTAGCCCCGCGCCAACCCAGCCCCAGCCCAAGGCCCAGCCTCAAGCCTAGCAGAGCACCAGCACAGCCCCAGCCCTAGACCCAGCCCAGCCCCAGCCCCAGCCCAGCCCCTGCCCTGGACCCAGCCCCAGCCCCACCCCAGCCTCATCCCCAGCCCAGGCCCAGCCCTGCGCCGGCCCAGCCCCAGCCCAGCCCCTGCCCTGGACCCAGCCCCAGCCCCACCCCAGCCTCATCCCCAGCCCAGGCCCAGCCCTGCCCCGGCCCAGCCCCAGCCCCAGCCCCAGCCCCAGCCAAGCCCCAATCACGGCTCCATCCCCGGCCCCAGTCACAGCCCCGGCCCCAGCCCAGCCCTAGCCCAGCCCCAGCCCCACCCTCAACCCCAGCCCAGCTCCAGCCACAGCCCAGCCACAGCCCTGGACCCAGCCCCACCCCAGCCCCAGCCCCAGCCCTGCCCTAGCCCAGACCCAGCCCTGGACCCAGCCCCATCCCAGCCCCAAGCCCCAGCCCAGCCCCAGGCCCAGCCCCAGCCTAGCCCCATCCCAAACCTCATCCTTGCGCCCAGCTGAGCCCCAGCCCTGCTCCAGCCCCAGCCCCAGCCCCAGCTCTGCCCCAGCCCCAGCCCCAGCCCCAGCCCCAGCCCTGCCCCAGCCTCAGTCCTGCCCCAGCCCCCGGCCCCAGCCCCAGCCCCAGCCCTGCCCCCAAACCCAGCCCCAGCCATGCCCCCAGCCCAGACCTGTCCCCAGCCCCAGCCCAAGGCCCAGCCTCCAGCCTACTCAAGCCCAGCCCCGGCCCCAACCTCAGTCCCAGCCCTACCCAAGGCCCCAGCCCCTGCCCCCAGCCCGTGCCCCCAGCCCAGCCCCAGCCCTGCGTCAGCCCTGCCCCAGCCCTAGTCCCCAGCCAACACCCAGCACAGCACCAGCACAGCCCCAGCCCTAGACCCAGCACCAGCCCCAGCCCCAGCCCAGCCCCTGCCCTGGACCCAGCCCCAGCCCCAGCCCCAGCCCCACCCCCTGCCCCAGCCCCGGCCCCAGCCCCAGCCAAGCCCCCACTCACGGCCCCATCCCCGGCCTCAGCCCCAGCCCTGCCCCAGCCCAGCCTTGCCCCGGCCCAGCCCCAGCCCAGCCCCCGCCCTGCCCCAGCCCCAGCCCTGCACCGAACCCAGCCCCAGCCCGGCCCCAGCCCTGCCCAAACCCAGCCCTGCCCCAGCCCAGCCCCAGCCCAGGCCCAGATCCAGCCCTGCCCCAGCCCAGCCCAGCCACAGCCCAGCCCCAGCCCCACCCTCAGCCCCAGCCCAGCTCCAGCCCCAGCCCAACCCCAGCCACCGCCCAGCCCCAGCCCTGGACCCAGCCCCAGCCCCAGCCCTCTCCCAGTCCCCGCTGCAGCCCCAGCCCCAGCCCCACCCCCTGCCCCAGCCCCAGCCCCAGCCCCAGCCAAGCCCCACTCACGGCCCCCATCCCCGGCCTCAGCCCAGCCCTGCCCCAGCCCAGCCTTGCCCCGGCCCAGCCCCAGCCCAGCCCCAGCCCTGCCACAGCCCAGCCCCAGCCACAGCCCAGTCCCAGCCCTGGATCCAGCCCCAGCCCAGCCCTAGCCCAGCCCCAGCCCCACCCTCAGCCCCAGCCCAGCTCCAGCCACAGCCCAGCCACAGCCCTGGACCCAGCCGCAGCCCAACCCCAGCCCCAGCCCTGCCCTAGCCCAGCCCCAGCCCTGGACCAAGCCCCACCCCTCAGCCAAACCCAGCCCCAGCCTGGCCCCAGCCCTGCCCTAGCTCCAGCTTTAGCCCTGTCCCCAGCCTCGGCCTGTACCACAGCATCCGTCCCAGTCCTGCCCCATCCCAGCCCCCAGCCCTAACCCTGCCCCCAGCGCAGCCCCAGACCCAGACTGGACCCAGCCCCAGTCGTAGCCCCGGCCCCAGCCCAGCCCCAGCCCAGCCCCAGGCCCACCCTCAGCCCCAGCCCAGCTCCAGCCACAGCCCAGCCACAGCCCTGGACTCAGCCCCAGCCCAGCCCCAGCCCCAGCCCTGCCCTCGCCCAGGCCCAGCCCTGGACCAAGCCCCACCCCTCAGCCAAACCCAGCCCCAGCCTGGCCCCTGCCCTGCCCTAGCTCCAGCCCTAGCCCTGTCCCCAGCCTCGGCCCGTGCCCCTGCCCCAGTCCCAGTCCTGCCCCACCCCAGCCTCATCCCCAGCCCAGGCCCAGCCCTGCTCCAGCCCAGCCCAGCCCCATCTGCATCCCTGCCCCCAGACCAGCCCCAGCCCCAGCCCAGCCCAGCCCCAGCCCCAGCCACCGCCCAGCCCGAGCCCTGGAGCAAGTCCCATCCCTCAGCCAAATCCAGCCTCAGCCCAGCCCCAGCCCAGCCCCAACCCCAGCCCCAGCCCCAGCCCTGCCCCAGCCTCAGTCCTGCCCCAGCCCCTGCCCCAGCCCCAGCCCCTGCCCAGCCCCTGACCTGGACCCAGCCCCAGCCCAGCCCCAGCTCCAGCCCCAGCCACAGCCCAGCCCCAGCCCTGGACCCAGCTGCAGTCTTAGCCCCGGGCCCAGCCCAGCCCTAGCCCAGCCCCAGCCCAGCCCAGCCCCAGCCCCAGCCCCAGCCCAACCCCAGCCACAGCCCCAGCCCAGACCTAACCTAGCCCTGCCCCAGCCCCAGGCCTAGCCCAGCCGTGCCCTCAGCCCAGCCCTAGCCCCAGCCCAGACCAGCCCCAGCCCCAGCCCCAGCCTGGCCCCAGCCCTGTCCCCAGCCCCAGCCCAGCCCAGCCTCAGGCCCAGCCCAAGCCTAACCCCAGCGCTGCCCCAGCCCCAGCCCCGCCCCAGCCCCAGCCCCTGGCCGGACCTCAGCCCTGCCCCAGCCCTGGCTCCTGCCCCAGCCCTGGCTCCAGCCCCAGCCCTGGCTCCAGCCCCAGCCCCAGCCCTGCCCAAGCCTTGGTTCCAGCCCCAGCCCCAGCCCTGCCCAAGCCTTGGTTCCAGCCCCAGCCCCAGCCCCGCGCCAACCCAGCCCCAGCCCAAGGCCCAGCCTCAAGCCTAGCAGAGCACCAGCACAGCCCCAGCCCTAGACCCAGCCCAGCCCCAGCCCCAGCCCAGCCCCTGCCCTGGACCCAGCCCCAGCCCCAGCCCCAGCCAAGCCCCACTCACGGCTCCATCCCCGGCCCCAGTCGCAGCCCCGCTCCCAGCCCAGCCCCAGCCCCAGCCCAGCCCCTGCCCTGGACCCAGTCCTGCCCCAGCCCTGGACACAGCCCCACCCTGGACCCAGCCCCAGCCCCAGTCCAGCCCCTGCCCTGGACCCAATCCCAGCCCCAGCCCAGCCCCAGGCCAGCCCCAGCCACCGCCCAGCCCCAGCCCTGCCCCCAGCCCAGCCCCAGCCCCACCCTGGACCCAGCCTCAGCCCCAGCCCTGCCCCAGCCCTGCCCCAGCCTCATCCCCAGCCCCAGCCCAGCCCCTGCCCTGGACCGAGCCCCAGCCCCACCCCAGCCTCAACCCCAGCCCAGGCCCAGCCCTGCCCCAGCCCAGCCCAGCCCCATCCCCATCCCTGTCTCCAGCACAGACCCTGCCCCAGCCCTGCCCCAGCCCAGCCCCAGCCACCACCCAGCCCCAGCCCTGGACCCAGCCCCAGCCCCAGCCCTCTCCCAGTCCCCACCCCTGCCCCAGCCCCACCCCCGGCCCCAGCCCCGGCCCCTGCCAAGCCCCACTCACGGCCCCATCCCCTGCCCCAGCCCCAGCCCTGCACCGAACCCAGCCCCAGCCCGGCCCCAGCCCTGCCCCAGCCCAGCCCAGCCACAGCCCAGCCCCAGCCCCACCCTCAGCCCCAGCCCAGCTCCAGCCCCAGCCCAGCCCCAGCCACCGCCCAGCCCCCAGCCCTGGACCCAGCCCCAGCCCCAGCCCTCTCCCAGTCCCCAACGCAGCCCCAGCCCCAGCCCCACCCCCTGCTCCAGCCCCGGCCCCAGCCCCAGCCAAGCCCCACTCACGGCCCCATCCCCGGCCTCAGCCCAGCCCTGCCCCAGCCCAGCCTTGCCCCGGCCCAGCCCCAGCCCAGCCCCAGCCCTGGACCAAGCCCCACCCCTCAGCCAAACCCAGCCCCAGCCTGGCACCAGCCCTGCCCTAGCTCCAGCCCTAGCCCTGGCCACAGCCTCGGCCCGTGCCCCAGCCCCAGTCCCAGTCCTGCCCCATCCCAGCCCCCAGCCCTAACCCTGCCCCCCAGCACAGCCCCAGACCCAGACTGGACCCAGCCCTGTCCCCAGCCCCAGCCACAGCCCAGTCCCAGGCCCAGCCCCAGCCTAGCCCCAGCCCTGCCCCAGCCTCAGTCCCAGGCCTGAACTCAGCCCTGCCCCAACCCTGCCTCCTGCCCCAACCCTGGCTCCAGCCCCAGCCCAGCCCCAGCCCCAACCTCAGCCCCAGCCCAGCTCCAGCCACAGCCCAGCCACAGCCCTGGACTCAGCCCCAGCCCAGCCACAGCCCCAGCCCTGCCCTCGCCCAGCCCCAGCCCTGGACCAAGCCCCACCCCTCAGCCAAACCCAGCCCCAGCCTGGCCCCTGCCCTGCCCTAGCTCCAGCCCTAGCCCTGTCCCCAGCCTCGGCCCGTGCCCCTGCCCCAGTCCGTCCTGCCCCACCCCAGCCTCATCCCCAGCCCAGGCCCAGCCCTGCTCCAGCCCAGCCCAGCCCCATCTCCATCCCTGCCCCCAGACCAGCCCCAGCCCCAGCCCAGCCCAGCCCCAGCCCCAGCCACCGCCCAGCCCGAGCCCTGGAGCAAGCCCCACCCCTCAGCCAAATCCAGCCCCAGCCTGGCCCCAGCCCTGCCCTAGCTCCAGCCCTAGCCCTGTCCCCAGACTCGGCCTGTGCCCCTGCCCCAGTCCCAGTCCTGCCCCATCCCAGCCCCCAGCCCCAGCCCCTGCCCTCAGCCCAGCCCCGGTCCCACCCCAGCCCAAGCCCTGGCCCAGCCCCCAGCCCAAACCTCATCCTTGCCCCCAGCCCAGCCCCAGCCCAGCCCCAGCCTCAGCCCCAGCCCCAGCCCTGCCCCAGCCTCAGTCCTGCCCCAGCCCCGGCCCCAGCCCCAGCCACAGCCCAGCCACAGCTCCAGCCCCAGCCACAGCCCAGCCCCAGCCCTGGACCCAGCCACAGTCTTAGCCCCGGGCCCCAGCCACAGCCCAGCCCCATCCCCAGCCCAACCCCAGCCACAGCCCTGCCCCAGCCCTGGACCCAGCCCCAGCCACAGCCCCACCCCCGGCCCCAGCCCCGGCCCCAGCCCAGCCCTAACCTAGCCCTGCCCCAGCCCCAGGCCTAGCCCAGCCGTGCCCTCAGCCCAGCCCTAGCCCCAGCCCAGACCAGCCCCAGCCCCAGCCCCAGCCTGGCCCCAGCCCTGTCCCCCAGCCCCAGCCCCGCCCCCAGCCTCATCCCCAGCCCAGGCCCAGCTCTGCCCCGGCCCAGCCCCAGCCCCAGCCCCAGCCAAGCCCCACTCACGGCTCCATCCCCGGCCCCAGTCGCAGCCCCGGCCCCAGCCCAGCCCCAGCCCCAGCCCAGCTCCTGCCCTGGACCCAGTCCTGCCCCAGCCCTGGACACAGCCCCACCCTGGACCCAGCCCCAGCCCCAGCCCAGCCCCAGCCCTGCCCCAGCCTAGCCCCCAGCCCCAGTCCAGCCCCTGCCCTGGACCCAATCCCAGCCCCAGCCCAGCCCCAGGCCAGCCCCAGCCACTGCCCAGCCCCAGCCTTGCCCCCAGCCCAGCCCCAGCCCCACCCTGGACCCAGCCTCAGCCCCAGCCCTGCCCCAGCCCTGCCCCAGCCTCATCCCCAGCCCCAGCCCAGCCCCTGCCCTGGACCCAGCCCCAGACCCACCCCAGACTCATCTCCAGCCCAGGCCCAGCCCTGCCCCAGCCCAGCCCCAGCCCCATCCCCAGCACCATCCCCAGCCCAGACCCTGCCCCAGCCCTGCCCCAGCCCAGCCCCAGCCACCGCCCAGCCCCAGCCCTGGACCCAGCCCCAGCCCCAGCCGTCTCCCAGTCCCCACCCCAGCCCCAGCCCCACCCCCGGCCCCAGCCCCAGCCCCTGCCAAGCCCCACTCACGGCCCCATCCCCTGCCCCAGCCCAGCCCTAGCCCAGCCCCAGCCCCACCCTCAGCCGCAGCCCAGCTCCAGCCACAGCCCAGCCACAGCCCTGGACCCAGCCGCAGCCCAACACCAGCCCCAGCCCTGCCCTAGCCCAGCCCCAGCCCTGGACCAAGCCCCACCCTCAGCCGCAGCCCAGCTCCAGCCACAGCCCAGCCCCAGCCTAGCCCCAGCCCTGCCCTAGCTCCAGCCCTAGCCCTGTCCCCAGCCTCGGCCCGTGCCCCAGCCCCAGTCCCAGTCCTGCCCCATCCCAGCCCCCAGCCCTAACCCTGCCCCCAGCACAGCCCCAGACCCAGACTGGACCCAGCCCTGTCCCCAGCCCCAGCCACAGCCCAGTCCCAGGCCCAGCCACAGCCTAGCCCCAGCCCTGCCCCAGCCTCAGTCCCAGGCCTGACCTCAGCCCCAGGCCTGACCTCAGCCCTGCCCCAACCCTGGCTCCTGCCCCAACCCTGGCTCCAGCCCCAGCCCCAGCCCTGCGCCAACCCAGCCCCAGCCCAAGGCCCAGCCTCAAGCCTAATCCTGCCCCAGCCCTGGCCCCAATCCAGCCCCAGCCCCACCCCTACCTCAGCCCTAGCCCCAGCCCTGTCCGCAGCCCCAGCCCCAGCCCCAGCCCCACCCTCGCCACCAGCCCAGCCCCAGCCCCAACCTTAGCCCCAGCCCAGCCCCAGTTCCAGCCCTGCCCCAGGCCTGCCCCGACCCCAGCCCCAGCCCCACCCCACCCTCGGCCCCAGCCCAGCCCCTGTCCCAGCCCTGCCCCGGCCCAGCCCCAGCCCCACCCCAGCCCCTGCCCTGGACCCAGCCCCAGCCCAGCCCCAGCCGCAGCCCCAGCCCAGCCCCAGCCCAGCCCCAGCCACAGCCTAGCCCCTGCCCTGGACCCAGCCCCAGTCGCAGCCCCGGCCCCAGCCCAGCCCCAGCCCAGCCCCAGCCCCACCCTCAGCCCCAGCCCAGCTCCAGCCACAGCCCAGCCACAGCCCTGGACTCAGCCCCAGCCCAGCCCCAGCCCCAGCCCTGCCCTTGCCCAGCCCCAGCCCTGGACCAAGCCCCACCCCTCAGCCAAACCCAGCCCCAGCCTGGCCCCTGCCCTGCCCTAGCTCCAGCCCTAGCCCTGTCCCCAGCCTCGGCCCGTGCCCCTGCCCCAGTCCCAGTCCTGCCCCACCCCAGCCTCATCCCCAGCCCAGGCCCAGCCCTGCTCCAGCCCAGCCCAGCCCCATCTGCATCCCTGCCCCCAGACCAGCCCCAGCCCCAGCCCAGCCCAGCCCCAGCCCCAGCCACCGCCCAGCCCGAGCCCTGGAGCAAGCCCCACCCCTCAGCCAAATCCAGCCCCAGCCTGGCCCCAGCCCTGCCCTAGCTCCAGCCCTAGCCCTGTCCCCAGACTCGGCCTGTGCCCCTGCCCCAGTCCCAGTCCTGCCCCATCCCAGCCCCCAGCCCCAGCCCTGCCCTCAGCCCAGCCCTGGTCCCACCCCAGCCCAAGCCCCGGCCCCAGCCCCAGCCCCTGCCCAGCCCCTGCCCTGGACCCAGCCCCAGCCCAGCCCCAGCTCCAGCCCCAGCCACAGCCCAGCTCCAGCCCCAGACCCAGCCGCAGCCTTAGCCCCGGGCCCAGCCCAGCCCTAGCCCAGCCCCAGCCCAGCCCCAGCCCCATCCCCAGCCCAACCCCAGCCACAGCCCTGCCCCAGCCCTGGACCCAGCCCCAGCCACAGACCCACCCCCGGCCCCAGCCCCGGCCCCAGCCCAGCCCTAACCTAGCCCTGCCCCAGCCCCAGGCCTAGCCCAGCCGTGCCCTCAGCCCAGCCCTAGCCCCAGCCCAGACCAGCCCCAGCCCCAGCCCCAGCCTGGCCCCAGCGCTGGCCCAGCCCCAGCCCAGCCCAGCCCCAGGCCCAGCCCAAGCCTAACCCCAGCGCTGCCGCAGCCCCAGCCCCGCCCCAGCCCCAGCCCCTGGCCGGACCTCAGCCCTGCCCCAGCCCTGGCTCCTGCCCCAGCCCTGGCTCCAGCCCCAGCCCTGGCTCCAGCCCCAGCCCCAGCCCTGCCCAAGCCTTGGTTCCAGCCCCAGCCCCGCGCCAACTCACACGACTGGAGCGCTGCAATTGACGGTTACAAGCTCTTCAGGAGAGACAGGCAAGGAAGAAGGGGTGGAGGGGTGGCCCTTTACATCAGGAAGGCACTAGATGCCATTGAGATGGAGGCTAGGGATGATCGGGTTGAATGCTTGTGGATAAGAATTAGAGGGAAGACCGGCAGGGCAGACACCCTGGTTGGAGTCTGTTATAGACCACCCAACCAGGAGGAAGATGTTGACGAAGCATTCTATAGGCAGCTTAGGGCTGTCTCAAGATCTCCGGACCTTGTTCTCGTGGGTGACTTCAACCTGCCTGACATCTGCTGGGAACTCAACACGGCAGAGAGGAGACAGTCTAGAAGGTTTTTAGAATGCATGGAGGACAGCTTCTTATCCCAGGTGCTGCGAGAGCCTACCAGGGGCAAGGCTATGCTTGACCTCCTCTTCACCAACAGGGAAGGACTGGTGGGTGATGTGGTGGTTGGAGGGTGTTTGGGGTCCAGTGACCACGAGATAATTGAATTCTCGGTTTTTGGTCAAGCCAAGAGGGGCGGCAAGAAGACCTCCACTCTGGACTTCCGGAGGGCAGACTTTGGGTTACTCAAGGAACTAATTCAGAGGGTTCCTTGGGATAAAGTCCTTAAAAACAAAGGGGTCCAGGAGAGCTGGACCTACTTCAATGAAGAATTGTTGAAGGCTCAGGGACAGGCTGTGCCAATGTGCCAGAAGATGAGCCGCCGGGGCAGACGGCCAGCCTGGATGGTTCATGAACTTTTAATGGAACTGAGGGAAAAAAAGAGGGTGTATCACCTTTGGAAGCGAGGGGAGGCAACCCACAGAATGTTTAAGGATGTTGCTAGGTCTTGTAGGAAGAGAATTAGGGAGGCAAAAGCACACTTGGAACTTAAACTGGCCTCTACTGTGAAGGACAACAAAAAGTCCTTCTATAAATACATTAATAGTAAGAGGAAGGGGAAGGAAAACCTCCACTCCTTGGTGGATACGGAGGGGAACATTGTAACCAAGGATAAGGAAAAGGCAGAGATACTTAACACCTTCTTTGCCTCAATTTTTACTAGAAGGGCAGAACGTCTTCCTGACAGCTGGTCTGCAGAGCTAGCAGAAGGAGCCAGGGAGCTGCACAGTTTCCCTATGTTCCATGAGGCGGTAGTTGGAACTCTCCTTAGCAGCTTGGATCCCCACAAGTCCATGGGACCAGATGGGATTCATCCTAGGGTGCTGAGAGAGCTGGCAGATGAGCTGGCCAAGCCACTCTCCATAATTTTCCAGCAGTCCTGGCTCACTGGCGAGGTCCCAGAGGACTGGAAGCTGGCCAACGTGGTGCCCATCCATAAGAAGGGCCGGTTGGATGAGCCAGGGAATTACAGGCCTGTCAGCCTGACCTCAGTGCCAGGCAAGATCATGGAACAGGTCATCCTGAGTTCAATAACACAACACTTACAGGATGGCCAAGGGATCAGGCCTAGCCAGCATGGATTTAGGAAGGGCAGGTCCTGCCTGACCAACCTGATCTCCTTCTATGATCAGGTGACCCGCCTGGTGGATGTGGGGAGGCCTGTTGATGTAGTCTACCTGGACCTCAGCAAGGCCTTTGACACCGTCCCCCATAGCAAACTGCTGGCCAAGCTGTCAGCCCATGGCTTGGACGGGAGCACACTGCGATGGGTTAGGAACTGGCTGGAGGGCCGAGCCCAGAGAGTGGTGGTGAATGGTGCCACATCCAGCTGGCAACCAGTCACTAGTGGTGTGCCCCAAGGATCAGTGCTGGGCCCTGTGCTCTTTAACATCTTTATTGATGATCTGGATGAGGGCATTGAGTCCATCATCAGTAAATTTGCTGACGACACCAAGCTGGGGGCAAGAGTTGATCTGCTGGAGGGTAGAGAGGCTCTGCAGAGAGACCTGGACAGGCTGGACAGATGGGCAGAATCCAACGGCATGAGATTTAACACATCCAAATGCCGGGTTCTGCACATTGGCCACAACAACCCCATGCAGTGCTACAGGCTGGGGTCAGAGTGGCTAGAGAGCAGCCAGGCAGAGAGGGATCTGGGGGTGCTGGTTGATGGTAGGCTTAACATGAGCCTGCAGTGTGCCCAGGCAGCCAAGAGGGCCAATGGCATGCTGGCCTGCATCAAGAACAGTGTGGCCAGCAGGAGCAGGGAGGTCATTCTGCCCCTGTACACTGCACTGGTTAGGCCACACCTCGAGTACTGTGTCCAGTTCTGGGCCCCTCAGTTTAGGAAGGATGTTGACTTGCTGGAACGAGTCCAGAGAAGAGCAACAAAGTTGGTGAGGGGTTTGGAACACAAGCCCTATGAGGAGAGGCTGAGGGAGCTGGGGCTGCTTAGCCTGGAGAAGAGGAGACTTAGGGGTGACCTTATCACTCTCTACAACTACCTGAAGGGAGGTTGTAGACAGGCTGATGATGGTCTCTTCTCCCAGGCACCCAGTACCAGAACAAGAGGACATAGTCTCAAGCTGCGCCAGGGGAGGTTCAGGTTGGATGTTAGGAAGAAGTTCTATACAGAAAGAGTGATTGCGCTATGGAATGGGTTGCCCGGGGAGGTGGTGGAGTCGCCGTCATTGAAGGTGTTCAGAAGGAGACTTGATGGGGTGCTTGGTGCCATGGGTTAGCTGTTTGGGTGGGTTGGATTGGTTGATGGGTTGGACACGATGATCTTGAAGGTCTCTTCCAACCTGGTTTGGTTTATTCTAATAAAGGTTTATTCTAACCCAGCCCCAGCCCAAGGCCCAGCCTCAAGCCTAGCAGAGCACCAGCACAGCCCCAGCCCTAGACCCAGCCCAGCCCCAGCCCCAGCCCAGCCCCTGCCCTGGACCCAGCCCCAGCCCCACCCCAGCCTCATCCCCAGCCCAGGCCCAGCCCTGCCCCGGCCCAGCCCCAGCCCCAGCCCCAGCCAAGCCCCACTCACGGCTCCATCCCCGGCCCCAGTCGCAGCCCCGGCCCCAGCCCAGCCCCAGCCCCAGCCCAGCCCCTGCCCTGGACCCAGTCCTGCCCCAGCCCTGGACACAGCCCCACCCTGGACCCAGCCCCAGCCCCAGCCCAGCCCCAGCCCTGCCCCAGCCTAGCCCCAGCCCCAGTCCAGCCCCTGCCCTGGACCCAATCCCAGCCCCAGCCCAGCCCCAGGCCAGCCCCAGCCACCGCCCAGACCCAGCCCTGCCCCTGCCCTGGACCGAGCCCCAGCCCCACCCCAGCCTCAACCCCAGCCCAGGCCCAGCCCTGCCCCAGCCCAGCCCAGCCCCATCCCCATCCCTGTCTCCAGCACAGACCCTGCCCCAGCCCTGCCCCAGCCCAGCCCCAGCCACCACCCAGCCCCAGCCCTGGACCCAGCCCCAGCCCCAGCCCTCTCCCAGTCCCCACCCCTGCCCCAGCCCCACCCCCGGCCCCAGCCCCGGCCCCTGCCAAGCCCCACTCACGGCCCCATCCCCTGCCCCAGCCCCAGCCCTGCACCGAACCCAGCCCCAGCCCGGCCCCAGCCCTGCCCCAACCCAGCCCTGCCCCGGCCCAGCCCCAGCCCATCCCCAGCCCAGCCCAGCCACAGCCCAGCCCCAGCCCCACCCTCAGCCCCAGCCCAGCTCCAGCCCCAGCCCAGCCCCAGCCACCGCCCAGCCCCAGCCCTGGACCCAGCCCCAGCCCCAGCCCTCTCCCAGTCCCCAACGCAGCCCCAGCCCCAGCCCCACCCCCTGCTCCAGCCCCGGCCCCAGCCCCAGCCAAGCCCCACTCACGGCCCCATCCCCGGCCTCAGCCCAGCCCTGCCCCAGCCCAGCCTTGCCCCGGCCCAGCCCCAGCCCAGCCCCAGCTCTGGACCAAGCCCCACCCCTCAGCCAAACCCAGCCCCAGCCTGGCCCCAGCCCTGCCCTTGCTCCAGCCCTAGCCCTGGCCCCAGCCTCGGCCCGTGCCCCAGCCCCAGTCCCAGTCCTGCCCCATCCCAGCCCCCAGCCCTAACCCTGCCTCCAGCACAGGCCCAGCCCCAGCCTAGCCCCAGCCCTGCCCCAGCCTCAGTCCCAGGCCTGACCTCAGCCCTGCCCCAACCCTGCCTCCTGCCCCAACCCTGGCTCCAGCCCCAGCCCAGCCCCAGCCCCACCCTCAGCCCCAGCCCAGCTCCAGCCACAGCCCAGCCACAGCCCTGGACTCAGCCCCAGCCCAGCCCCAGCCCCAGCCCTGCCCTCGCCCAGCCCCAGCCCTGGACCAAGCCCCACCCCTCAGCCAAACCCAGCCCCAGCCTGGCCCCTGCCCTGCCCTAGCTCCAGCCCTAGCCCTGTCCCCAGCCTCGGCCCGTGCCCCTGCCCCAGTCCGTCCTGCCCCACCCCAGCCTCATCCCCAGCCCAGGCCCAGCCCTGCTCCAGCCCAGCCCAGCCCCATCTCCAGCCCCAGCCACAGCCCAGCCCAGCCCCAGCCCCAGCCACCGCCCAGCCCGAGCCCTGGAGCAAGCCCCACCCCTCAGCCAAATCCAGCCCCAGCCTGGCCCCAGCCCTGCCCTAGCTCCAGCCCTAGCCCTATCCCCAGACTCGGCCAGTGCCCCTGCCCCAGTCCCAGTCCTGCCCCATCCCAGCCCCCAGCCCCAGCCCTGCCCTCAGCCCAGCCCCGGTCCCACCCCAGCCCAAGCCCTGGCCCAGCCCCAGCCCAAACCTCATCCTTGCCCCCAGCCCAGCCCCAGCCCAGCCCCAGCCTCAGCCCCAGCCCCAGCCCTGCCCCAGCCTCAGTCCTGCCCCTGCCCCGGCCCCAGCCCCAGCCACAGCCCAGCCCCAGCTCCAGCCCCAGCCACAGCCCAGCCCCAGCCCTGGACCCAGCCGCAGTCTTAGCCCCGGGCCCAGCCCAGCCCTAGCCCAGCCCCAGCCCAGCCCCAGCCCCATCCCCAGCCCAACCCCAGCCACAGCCCTGCCCCAGCCCTGGACCCAGCCCCAGCCACAGCCCCACCCCCGGCCCCAGCCCCGGCCCCAGCCCAGCCCTAACCTAGCCCTGCCCCAGCCCCAGGCCTAGCCCAGCCGTGCCCTCAGCCCAGCCCTAGCCCCAGCCCAGACCAGCCCCAGCCCCAGCCCCAGCCTGGCCCCAGCCCTGTCCCCAGCCCCAGCCCCGCGCCAACCTCATCCCCAGCCCAGGCCCAGCTCTGCCCCGGCCCAGCCCCAGCCCCAGCCCCCAGCCAAGCCCCACTCACGGCTCCATCCCCGGCCCCAGTCGCAGCCCCGGCCCCAGCCCAGCCCCAGCCCCAGCCCAGCTCCTGCCCTGGACCCAGTCCTGCCCCAGCCCTGGACACAGCCCCACCCTGGACCCAGCCCCAACCCCAGCCCAGCCCCAGCCCTGCCCCAGCCTAGCCCCAGCCCCAGTCCAGCCCCTGCCCTGGACCCAATCCCAGCCCCAGCCCAGCCCCAGGCCAGCCCCAGCCACTGCCCAGCCCCAGCCTTGCCCCCAGCCCAGCCCCAGCCCCACCCTGGACTCAGCCTCAGCCCCAGCCCTGCCCCAGCCCTGCCCCAGCCTCATCCCCAGCCCCAGCCCAGCCCCTGCCCTGGACCCAGCCCCAGCCCCACCCCAGCCTCATCCCCAGCCCAGGCCCAGCCCTGCCCCAGCCCAGCCCCAGCCCCATCCCCAGCCCCATCCCCAGCCCAGACCCTGCCCCAGCCCTGCCCCAGCCCAGCCCCAGCCACCGCCCAGCCCCAGCCCTGGACCCAGCCCCAGCCCCAGCCCTCTCCCAGTCCCCACCCCAGCCCCAGCCCCACCCCCGGCCCCAGCCCCGGCCCCTGCCAAGCCCCACTCACGGCCCCATCCCCTGCCCCAGCCCAGCCCTAGCCCAGCCCCAGCCCCACCCTCAGCCACAGCCCAGCTCCAGCCACAGCCCAGCCACAGCCCTGGACCCAGCCGCAGCCCAACCCCAGCCCCAGCCCTGCCCTAGCCCAGCCCCAGCCCTGGACCAAGCCCCACCCCTCAGCCAAACCCAGCCCCAGCCTAGCCCCAGCCCTGCCCTAGCTCCAGCCCTATCCCTGTCCCCAGCGTCGGCCCGTGCCCCAGCCCCAGTCCCAGTCCTGCCCCATCCCAGCCCCCAGCCCTAACCCTGCCCCCAGCACAGCCCCAGACCCAGACTGGACCCAGCCCTGTCCCCAGCCCCAGCCACAGCCCAGTCCCAGGCCCAGCCACAGCCTGGCCCCAGCCCTGCCCCAGCCTCAGTCCCAGGCCTGACCTCAGCCCCAGGCCTGACCTCAGCCCTGCCCCAACCCTGGCTCCTGCCCCAACCCTGGCTCCAGCCCCAGCCCCAGCCCTGCGCCAACCCAGCCCCAGCCCAAGGCCCAGCCTCAAGCCTAATCCTGCCCCAGCCCTGTCCGCAGCCCCAGCCCCAGCCCCAGCCCCACCCTCGCCACCAGCCCAGCCCCAGCCCCAACCTTAGCCCCAGCCCAGCCCCAGTTCCAGCCCTGCCCCAGGCCTGCCCCGACCCCAGCCCCAGCCCCACCCCACCCTCGGCCCCAGCCCAGCCCCTGTCCCAGCCCTGCCCCGGCCCAGCCCCAGCCCCACCCCAGCCCCTGCCCTGGACCCAGCCCCAGCCCAGCCCCAGCCGCAGCCCCAGCCCAGCCCCAGCCCAGCCCCAGCCACAGCACAGCCCCTGCCCTGGACCCAGCCCCAGTCGCAGCCCCGGCCCCAGCCCAGCCCCAGCCCCACCCTCAGCCCCAGCCCAGCTCCAGCCACAGCCCAGCCACAGCCCTGGACTCAGCCCCAGCCCAGCCCCAGCCCCAGCCCTGCCCTTGGCAAGCCCCAGCCCTGGACCAAGCCCCACTCCTCAGCCAAACCCAGCCCCAGCCTGGCCCCTGCCCTGCCCTAGCTCCAGCCCTAGCCCTGTCCCCAGCCTCGGCCCGTGCCCCTGCCCCAGTCCCAGTCCTGCCCCACCCCAGCCTCATCCCCAGCCCAGGCCCAGCCCTGCTCCAGCCCAGCCCAGCCCCATCTGCATCCCTGCCCCCAGACCAGCCCCAGCCCCAGCCCAGCCCAGCCCCAGCCCCAGCCACCGCCCAGCCCCAGCCCTGGAGCAAGCCCCACCCCTCAGCCAAATCCAGCCCCAGCCTGGCCCCAGCCCTGCCCTAGCTCCAGCCCTAGCCCTGTCCCCAGACTCGGCCTGTGCCCCTGCCCCAGTCCCAGTCCTGCCCCATCCCAGCCCCCAGCCCCAGCCCTGCCCTCAGCCCAGCCCTGGTCCCACCCCAGCCCAAGCCCTGGCCCAGCCCCAGCCCAAACCTCATCCTTGCCCCCAGCCCAGCCCCAGCCCTGCCCCAGCCCCGGCCCCAGCCCCAGCCCCTGCCCAGCCCCTGCCCTGGACCCAGCCCCAGCCCAGCCCCAGCTCCAGCCCCAGCCACAGCCCAGCTCCAGCCCCAGACCCAGCCGCAGCCTTAGCCCCGGGCCCAGCCCAGCCCTAGCCCAGCCCCAGCCCAGCCCCAGCCCCATCCCCAGCCCAACCCCAGCCACAGCCCTGCCCCAGCCCTGGACCCAGCCCCAGCCACAGACCCACCCCCGGCCCCAGCCCCGGCCCCAGCCCAGCCCTAACCTAGCCCTGCCCCAGCCCCAGGCCTAGCCCAGCCGTGCCCTCAGCCCAGCCCTAGCCCCAGCCCAGACCAGCCCCAGCCCCAGCCCCAGCCTGGCCCCAGCGCTGGCCCAGCCCCAGCCCAGCCCAGCCCCAGGCCCAGCCCAAGCCTAACCCCAGCGCTGCCGCAGCCCCAGCCCCGCCCCAGCCCCAGCCCCTGGCCGGACCTCAGCCCTGCCCCAGCCCTGGCTCCTGCCCCAGCCCTGGCTCCAGCCCCAGCCCTGGCTCCAGCCCCAGCCCCAGCCCTGCCCAAGCCTTGGTTACAGCCCCAGCCCCAGCCCCGCGCCAACCCAGCCCCAGCCCAAGGCCCAGCCTCAAGCCTAGCAGAGCACCAGCACAGCCCCAGCCCTAGACCCAGCCCAGCCCCAGCCCCAGCCCAGCCCCTGCCCTGGACCCAGCCCCAGCCCCACCCCAGCCTCATCCCCAGCCCAGGCCCAGCCCTGCCCCGGCCCAGCCCCAGCCCCAGCCCCAGCCAAGCCCCACTCACGGCTCCATCCCCGGCCCCAGTCGCAGCCCCGGCCCCAGCCCAGCCCCAGCCCCAGCCCAGCCCCTGCCCTGGACCCAGTCCTGCCCCAGCCCTGGACACAGCCCCACCCTGGACCCAGCCCCAGCCCCAGCCCAGCCCCAGCCCTGCCCCAGCCTAGCCCCAGCCCCAGTCCAGCCCCTGCCCTGGACCCAATCCCAGCCCCAGCCCAGCCCCAGGCCAGCCCCAGCCACCGCCCAGCCCCAGCCCTGCCCCCAGCCCAGCCCCTGCCCCACCCTGGACCCAGCCTCAGCCCCAGCCCTGCCCCAGCCCTGCCCCAGCCTCATCCCCAGCCCCAGTCCAGCCCCTGCCCTGGACCGAGCCCCAGCCCCACCCCAGCCTCATCCCCAGCCCAGGCCCAGCCCTGCCCCAGCCCAGCCCAGCCCCATCCCCATCCCTGTCTCCAGCCCAGACCCTGCCCCAGCCCTGCTCTAGCCCAGCCCCAGCCACCGCCCAGCCCCAGCCCTGGACCCAGCCCCACCCCCAGCCCTCTCCCAGTCCCCACCCCAGCCCCAGCCCCACCCTCAGCCCCAGCCCAGCTCCAGCCACAGCCCAGCCACCGCCCTGGACCCAGCCGCAGCCCAACCCCAGCCCCAGCCCTGCCCTAGCCCAGCCCCAGCCCTGGACCAAGCCCCACCCCTCAGCCAAACCCAGCCCCAGCCTGGCCCCAGCCCTGCCCTAGCTCCAGCCCTAGCCTTGTCCCCAGCCTCGGCCCATGCCCCAGCCCCATTCTCAGTCCTGCCCCATCCCAGCCCCCAGCCCTAACCCTGCCCCCAGCACAGCCCCAGACCCAGACTGGACCCAGCCCTGTCCCCCGCCCCAGCCACAGCCCAGACCCAGGCCCAGCCCCAGCCTAGCCCCAGCCCTGCCCCAGCCTCAGTCCCAGGCCTGACCTCAGCCCTGCCCCAACCCTGGCTCCTGCCCCAACCCTGGCTCCAGCCCCAGCCCCAGCCCAGCCCCAGCCCCAGCCCAGCCCTCGCCCAGCCCCAGCCCTGGACCAAGCCCCACCCCTCAGCCAAACCCAGCCCCAGCCTGCCCCAGCCCTGCCCTAGCTCCAGCCCTAGCCCTGTCCCCAGACTCGGCCTGTGCCCCTGCCCCAGTCCCAGTCCTGCCCCATCCCAGCCCCCAGCCCCAGCCCTGCCCCAGCCCTGCCCCAGCCTCAGTCCTGCCCCAGCCCCGGCCCCAGCCCCAGCCCCAGCCCTGTGCCCAACCCAGCCCCAGCCCTACCCAAGGCCCCAGCCCCTGCCCCCAGCCCCTGCCCCCAGCCTCATCCCCAGCCCAGGCCCAGTGCTGCCCCAGCCACAGCCCAGCCCCTGCCCCAGCCCAGCCCTGCCCCGGCCCAGCTCCAGCCCAGCCCCAGCCCCAGCCCTGCCCCAGCCCAGCCCCAGCCACAGCCCAGCCCCAGCCCTGGATCCACCCCAGTCGCAGCCCCGGCCCCAGCCCAGCCTCGGCCCAGCCCCAGCACAGCCCCAGCCCCACCTTCAGCCCCAACCCAGCCCCAGCTCCAGCCCCAGCCACAGCCCAGCCCCAGCCCTGGACCCAGCCGCAGTCTTAGCCCCGGGCCCAGCCCAGCCCTAGCCCAGCCCCAGCCCAGCCCAGCCCCAGCCCCATCCCCAGCCCAACCCCAGCCACAGCCCTGCCCCAGCCCTGGACCCAGCCCCAGCCACAGCCCCACCCCCGGCCCCAGCCCCGGTCCCAGCCCAGCCCTAACCTAGGCCTGTCCCAGCCCCGGCCTCAGCCCAGCCCTAACCTAGCCCTGCCCCAGCCCCAGGCCTAGCCCAGCCGTGCCCTCACCCCAGCCCTAGCCCCAGCCCAGACCAGCCCCAGGCCCAGCCCCACCCTAACCCCAGCGCTGCCCCAGCCCCAGCCCCGCCCCAGCCCCAGCCCCTGGCCGGACCTCAGCCCTGCCCCAGCCCTGGCTCCTGCCCCAGCCCTGGCTCCAGCCCCAGCCCCACCCTCGCCACCAGCCCAGCCCCAGCCCCAACCTTGGCCCCAGCCCAGCCCCAGTTCCAGCCCTGCCCCAGCCCTGCCCCTTCCCTGGCCCCAGCCCCGCCCCTTCCCCGGCCCCAGCCCCGGCCCCAGACTCGGCCCCAGCCCAGCCCCGGTCCCAGCCCAGGCCTAGCCCTGCCCCAGCCCAGCCCTGCCCCGGCCCAGCTCCAGCCCAGCCCCAGCCCTGCCCCAGCCCAGCCCCAGCCACAGCCCAGCCCCAGCCCTGGATCCAGCCCCAGTCGCAGCCCCGGCCCCAGCCCAGCCTCGGCCCAGCCCCAGCCCAGCCCCAGCCCCACCCTCAGCCCCAGCCCAGCCCCAGCTCCAGCCCCAGCCCCAGCCCAGCCCCAGCTCCAGCCCCAGCCCCAGCCCAGCCCCTGCCCTGGACCCAGCCCCAGCCCCACCCCAGCCTCATCCCCAGCCCAGGCCCAGCCCTGCCCCGGCCCAGCCCCAGCCCCAGCCCCAGCCCCAGCCAAGCCCCACTCACGGCTCCATCCCCGGACCCAGTCGCAGACCCGGACCCAGCCCAGCCCTAGCCCAGCCCCAGCCCCACACTCAACCCCAGCTTAGCTCCAGCCACAGCACAGCCACAGCCCTGGACCCAGCCCCAGCCCAGCCCCAGCCCCAGCCCTGCCCTAGCCCAGACCCTAGCCATGGACCCAGCCCCATCCCAGCCCCCAGCCCCAGCCCTGCCCCCGGCCCAGCCCCAGCCCCAGACTGGCCCCAGCCCTGTCCCGAGGCCCAGCCACAGCCCAGCCCCAGGCCCAGCCCCAGCCTAGCCCCAGCCCAAACCTCATCCTTGCCCCCAGCCGAGCCCCAGCCCTGCCCCAGCCGCAGCCCCAGCCCCAGCCGGAGCCCCAGCCCCAGCCCCAACCCCAGCCCCAGCCCTGCCCCAACCCAGCCCTGCCCCGGCCCCAGCCCTGCCCCAGCCCGGCCCAGCCCCAGCCCAGCCCCAGCCCCACCCTCAGCCCCAGCCCAGCTCCAGCCCCAGCCCAGCCCCAGCCACCGCCCAGCCCCAGCCCTGGACCCAGCCCCAGCCCCAGCCCTCTCCCAGTCCCCGCCGCAGCCCCAGCCCCAGCCCCACCCCCTGCCCCAGCCCCGGCCCCAGCCCCAGCCAAGCCCCACTCACGGCCCCATCCCCGGCCTCAGCCCAGCCCTGCCCCAGCCCAGCCTTGCCCCGGCCCAGCTTCAGCCCAGCCCCAGCCCTGCCACAGCCCAGCCCCAGCCACAGCCCAGTCCCAGCCCTGGATCCAGCCCCAGTCGCAGCCCCGGACCCAGCCCAGCCCTAGCCCAGCCCCAGCCCCACCATCAGCCCCAGATCAGCTCCAGCCACAGCCCAGCCACAGCCCTGGACCCAGCCGCAGCCACACCCCTGAGCCGAACCCAGCCCCAGCCTGCCCCCAGCCCTGCCCTAGCTCCAGCCCTAGCCCTGTCCCCAGCCTCGGCCCGTGCCCCAGCCCCAGTCCCAGTCCTGCCCCATCCCAGCCCCCAGGCCAAACCCTGCCCCCAGCGCAGCCCCAGACCCAGACTGGACCCAGCCCTGTCCCCAGCCCCAGCCACAGCCCAGTCCCAGGCCCAGCCCCAGCCTAGCCCCAGCCCTGCCCCAGCCTCAGTCCCAGGCCTGACCTCAGCCCCAGGCCTGACCTCAGCCCTGCCCCAACCCTGGCTCCTGCCCCAACCCTGGCTCCAGCCCCAGCCCCAGCCCTGCGCCAACCCAGCCCCAGCCCAAGGCCCAGCCTCAAGCCTAATCCTGCCCCAGCTCTGGCCCCAATCCAGCCCCAGCCCCACCCCTAACTCAGCCCTAGCCCCAGCCCTGTCTGCAGCCCCAGCCCCAGCCCCAGCCCCACCCTCGCCACTAGCCCAGCCCCAGCCCCAACCTTGGCCCCAGCCCAGCCCCAGTTCAAGCCCTGCCCCAGCCCTGCCCCTACCCCGGCCCCAGCCCCACCCCACCCTCGGCCCCAGCCCAGCCCCTGTCCCAGCCCTGCCCCGGCCCAGCCCCAGCCCCAGCCCAGCCCCTGCCCTGGATCCAGCCCCAGCCCAGCCCCAGCCGCAGCCCCAGCCCAGCCCCAGCCCAGCCCCAGCCACAGCCCAGCCCCAGCCCTGGACCCAGCCCCAGTCGCAGCCCCGGCCCCAGCCCTGCCCCAACCCAGCCCTACCCCAGCCCCCGCCCTGCCCCAGCCCCAGCCCTGCACCGAACCCAGCCCCAGCCCGGCCCCAGCCCAGCCCCAGCCACAGCCCAGCCCCAGCCCTGGACCCAGCCCCAGCCCAGCTCCAGCCCCAGCCCAGCCCCAGCCACCGCCCAGCCCCAGCCCTGGACCCAGCCCCAGCCCCAGCCCTCTCCCAGTCCCTGCTGCAGCCCCAGCCCCAGCCCCACCCCCTGCCCCATCCCCGGCCCCAGCCCCAGCCAAGCCCCACTCATGGCCCCATCCCCGGCCTCAGCCCAGCCCTGTCCCAGCCCAGCCTTGCCCCGGCCCAGCCCCAGCCCAGCCCCAGCCCTGCCACAGCCCAGCCCCAGCCACAGCCCAGCCCCAGCCCTGGACCCAACCCCAGTCGCAGCACTGGCCCCAGCCCAGCCCCGGCCCAGCCCCAGCCCCAGCCCCAGCCAAGCCCCACTCACGGCTCCATCCCCGGCCCCAGTCGCAGCCCCCGGCCCCAGCCCAGCCCCAGCCCCAGCCCAGCCCCTGCCCTGGACCCAGTCCTGCCCCAGCCCTGGACACAGCCCCACCCTGTCCCCAGCCCCAGCCCCAGCCCAGCCCCAGCCCTGCCCCAGCCTAGCCCCAGCCTCAGTCCAGCCCCTGCCCTGGACCCAATCCCAGCCCCAGCCCAGCCCCAGGCCAGCCCCAGCCACCACCCAGCCCCAGCCCTGCCCCTGCCCTGGACCGAGCCCCAGCCCCACCCCAGCCTCAACCCCAGCCCAGGCCCAGCCCTGCCCCAGCCCAGCCCAGCCCCATCCCCATCCCTGTCTCCAGCACAGACCCTGCCCCAGCCCTGCCCCAGCCCAGCCCCAGCCACCACCCAGCCCCAGCCCTGGACCCAGCCCCAGCCCCAGCCCTCTCCCAGTCCCCACCCCTGCCCCAGCCCCACCCCCGGCCCCAGCCCCGGCCCCTGCCAAGCCCCACTCAGGGCCCCATCCCCTGCCCCAGCCCCAGCCCTGCACCGAACCCAGCCCCAGCCCGGCCCCAGCCCTGCCCCAACCCAGCCCTGCCCCGGCCCAGCCCCAGCCCATCCCCAGCCCAGCCCAGCCACAGCCCAGCCCCAGCCCCACCCTCAGCCCCAGCCCAGCTCCAGCCCCAGCCCAGCCCCAGCCACCGCCCAGCCCCAGCCCTGGACCCAGCCCCAGCCCCAGCCCTCTCCCAGTCCCCAACGCAGCCCCAGCCCCAGCCCCACCCCCTGCTCCAGCCCCGGCCCCAGCCCCAGCCAAACCCCACTGACGGCCCCATCCCCGGCCTCAGCCCAGCCCTGCCCCAGCCCAGCCTTGCCCCGGCCCAGCCCCAGCCCAGCCCCAGCCCTGGACCAAGCCCCACCCCTCAGCCAAACCCAGCCCCAGCCTGGCCCCAGCCCTGCCCTAGCTCCAGCCCTAGCCCTGGCCCCAGCCTCGGCCCGTGCCCCAGCCCCAGTCCCAGTCCTGCCCCATCCCAGCCCCCAGCCCTAACCCTGCCCCCAGCACAGCCCCAGACCCAGACTGGACCCAGCCCTGTCCCCAGCCCCAGCCACAGCCCAGTCCCAGGCCCAGCCCCAGCCTAGCCCCAGCCCTGCCCCAGCCTCAGTCCCAGGCCTGACCTCAGCCCTGCCCCAACCCTGCCTCCTGCCCCAACCCTGGCTCCAGCCCCAGCCCAGCCCCAGCCCCACCCTCAGCCCCAGCCCAGCTCCAGCCACAGCCCAGCCACAGCCCTGGACTCAGCCCCAGCCCAGCCCCATCTGCATCCCTGCCCCCAGACCAGCCCCAGCCCCAGCCCAGCCCAGCCCCAGCCCCAGCCACCGCCCAGCCCGAGCCCTGGAGCAAGCCCCACCCCTCAGCCAAATCCAGCCCCAGCCTGGCCCCAGCCCTGCCCTAGCTCCAGCCCTAGCCCTGTCCCCAGACTCGGCCTGTGCCCCTGCCCCAGTCCCAGTCCTGCCCCATCCCAGCCCCCAGCCCCAGCCCTGCCCTCAGCCCAGCCCCGGTCCCACCCCAGCCCAAGCCCTGGCCCAGCCCCAGCCCAAACCTCATCCTTGCCCCCAGCCCAGCCCCAGCCCAGCCCCAGCCTCAGCCCCAGCCCCAGACCTGCCCCAGCCTCAGTCCTGCCCCTGCCCCGGCCCCAGCCCCAGCCACAGCCCAGCCCCAGCTCCAGCCCCAGCCACAGCCCAGCCCCAGCCCTGGACCCAGCCGCAGTCTTAGCCCCGGGCCCAGCCCAGCCCTAGCCCAGCCCCAGCCCAGCCCCAGCCCCATCCCCAGCCCAACCCCAGCCACAGCCCTGCCCCAGCCCTGGACCCAGCCCCAGCCACAGCCCCACCCCCGGCCCCAGCCCCGGCCCCAGCCCAGCCCTAACCTAGCCCTGCCCCAGCCCCAGGCCTAGCCCAGCCGTGCCCTCAGCCCAGCCCTAGCCCCAGCCCAGACCAGCCCCAGCCCCAGCCCCAGCCTGGCCCCAGCCCTGTCCCCAGCCCCAGCCCCGCCCCAGCCTCATCCCCAGCCCAGGCCCAGCTCTGCCCCGGCCCAGCCCCAGCCCCAGCCCCACCCTCAGCCCCAGCCCAGCCCCAGCCCCAGCCCTGCCCTCGCCCAGCCCCAGCCCTGGACCAAGCCCCATCCCTCAGCCAAACCCAGCCCCAGCCTGGCCCCTGCCCTGGAGCAAGCCCCACCCCTCAGTCAAATCCAGCCCCAGCCTGGCCCCAGCCCTGCCCTAGCTCCACCCCTAGCCCTGTCCCCAGACTCGGCCTGTGCCCCTGCCCCAGTCCCAGTCCTGCCCCATCCCAGCCCCCAGCCCCAGCCCTGCCCTCAGCCCAGCCCTGGTCCCACCCCAGCCCAAGCCCTGGCCCAGCCCCAGCCCAAACCTCATCCTTGCCCCCAGCCCAGCCCCAGCCCTGCCCCAGCCTCAGCCCCAGCCCCAGCCTTATCCCTGCCCCAGCCTCAGTCCTGCCCCAGCCCCAGCCCAGCCCCAGCCCCAGCCCCAGCCCTGCCCCAGCCTCAGTCCTGCCCCAGCCCCGGCCCCAGCCCCAGCCCCTGCCCAGCCCTAGCCCTGTCCCCAGCCTCGGCCCGTGCCCCAGCCCCAGTCCCAGTCCTGCCCCATCCCAGCCCCCAGCCCTAACCCTGCCCCCAGCACAGCCCCAGACCCAGACTGGACCCAGCCCTGTCCCCCGCCCCAGCCACAGCCCAGACCCAGGCCCAGCCCCAGCCTAGCCCCAGCCCTGCCCCAGCCTCAGTCCCAGGCCTGACCTCAGCCCTGCCCCAACCCTGGCTCCTGCCCCAACCCTGGCTCCAGCCCCAGCCCCAGCCCAGCCCCAGCCCCAGCCCAGCCCTCGCCCAGCCCCAGCCCTGGACCAAGCCCCACCCCTCAGCCAAACCCAGCCCCAGCCTGGCCCCAGCCCTGCCCTAGCTCCAGCCCTAGCCCTGTCCCCAGACTCGGCCTGTGCCCCTGCCCCAGTCCCAGTCCTGCCCCATCCCAGCCCCCAGCCCCAGCCCTGCCCCAGCCCTGCCCCAGCCTCAGTCCTGCCCCAGCCCCGGCCCCAGCCCCAGCCCCAGCCCTGTGCCCAACCCAGCCCCAGCCCTACCCAAGGCCCCAGCCCCTGCCCCCAGCCCCTGCCCCCGCCTCATCCCCAGCCCAGGCCCAGTGCTGCCCCAGCCACAGCCCAGCCCTGCCCCAGCCCAGCCCTGCCCCGGCCCAGCTCCAGCCCAGCCCCAGCCCCAGCCCTGCCCCAGCCCAGCCCCAGCCACAGCCCAGCCCCAGCCCTGCATCCACCCCAGTCGCAGCCCCGGCCCCAGCCCAGCCTCGGCCCAGCCCCAGCACAGCCCCAGCCCCACCCTCAGCCCCAACCCAGCCCCAGCTCCAGCCCCAGCACAGCCCAGCCCCAGCCCTGGACCCAGCCGCAGTCTTAGCCCCGGGCCCAGCCCAGCCCTAGCCCAGCCCCAGCCCAGCCCAGCCCCAGCCCCATCCCCAGCCCAACCCCAGCCACCGCCCAGCCCGAGCCCTGGAGCAAGCCCCACCCCTCAGCCAAATCCAGCCCCAGCCTGGCCCCAGCCCTGCCCTAGCTCCAGCCCTAGCCCTGTCCCCAGACTCGGCCTGTGCCCCTGCCCCAGTCCCAGTCCTGCCCCATCCCAGCCCCCAGCCCCAGCCCTGCCCTCAGCCCAGCCCCGGTCCCACCCCAGCCCAAGCCCTGGCCCAGCCCCAGCCCAAACCTCATCCTTGCCCCCAGCCCAGCCCCAGCCCAGCCCCAGCCTCAGCCCCAGCCCCAGACCTGCCCCAGCCTCAGTCCTGCCCCTGCCCCGGCCCCAGCCCCAGCCACAGCCCAGCCCCAGCTCCAGCCCCAGCCACAGCCCAGCCCCAGCCCTGGACCCAGCCGCAGTCTTAGCCCCGGGCCCAGCCCAGCCCTAGCCCAGCCCCAGCCCAGCCCCAGCCCCATCCCCAGCCCAACCCCAGCCACAGCCCTGCCCCAGCCCTGGACCCAGCCCCAGCCACAGCCCCACCCCCGGCCCCAGCCCCGGCCCCAGCCCAGCCCTAACCTAGCCCTGCCCCAGCCCCAGGCCTAGCCCAGCCGTGCCCTCAGCCCAGCCCTAGCCCCAGCCCAGACCAGCCCCAGCCCCAGCCCCAGCCTGGCCCCAGCCCTGTCCCCAGCCCCAGCCCCGCCCCAGCCTCATCCCCAGCCCAGGCCCAGCTCTGCCCCGGCCCAGCCCCAGCCCCAGCCCCACCCTCAGCCCCAGCCCAGCCCCAGCCCCAGCCCTGCCCTCGCCCAGCCCCAGCCCTGGACCAAGCCCCATCCCTCAGCCAAACCCAGCCCCAGCCTGGCCCCTGCCCTGGAGCAAGCCCCACCCCTCAGTCAAATCCAGCCCCAGCCTGGCCCCAGCCCTGCCCTAGCTCCACCCCTAGCCCTGTCCCCAGACTCGGCCTGTGCCCCTGCCCCAGTCCCAGTCCTGCCCCATCCCAGCCCCCAGCCCCAGCCCTGCCCTCAGCCCAGCCCTGGTCCCACCCCAGCCCAAGCCCTGGCCCAGCCCCAGCCCAAACCTCATCCTTGCCCCCAGCCCAGCCCCAGCCCTGCCCCAGCCTCAGCCCCAGCCCCAGCCTTATCCCTGCCCCAGCCTCAGTCCTGCCCCAGCCCCAGCCCAGCCCCAGCCCCAGCCCCAGCCCTGCCCCAGCCTCAGTCCTGCCCCAGCCCCGGCCCCAGCCCCAGCCCCTGCCCAGCCCTAGCCCTGTCCCCAGCCTCGGCCCGTGCCCCAGCCCCAGTCCCAGTCCTGCCCCATCCCAGCCCCCAGCCCTAACCCTGCCCCCAGCACAGCCCCAGACCCAGACTGGACCCAGCCCTGTCCCCCGCCCCAGCCACAGCCCAGACCCAGGCCCAGCCCCAGCCTAGCCCCAGCCCTGCCCCAGCCTCAGTCCCAGGCCTGACCTCAGCCCTGCCCCAACCCTGGCTCCTGCCCCAACCCTGGCTCCAGCCCCAGCCCCAGCCCAGCCCCAGCCCCAGCCCAGCCCTCGCCCAGCCCCAGCCCTGGACCAAGCCCCACCCCTCAGCCAAACCCAGCCCCAGCCTGGCCCCAGCCCTGCCCTAGCTCCAGCCCTAGCCCTGTCCCCAGACTCGGCCTGTGCCCCTGCCCCAGTCCCAGTCCTGCCCCATCCCAGCCCCCAGCCCCAGCCCTGCCCCAGCCCTGCCCCAGCCTCAGTCCTGCCCCAGCCCCGGCCCCAGCCCCAGCCCCAGCCCTGTGCCCAACCCAGCCCCAGCCCTACCCAAGGCCCCAGCCCCTGCCCCCAGCCCCTGCCCCCGCCTCATCCCCAGCCCAGGCCCAGTGCTGCCCCAGCCACAGCCCAGCCCTGCCCCAGCCCAGCCCTGCCCCGGCCCAGCTCCAGCCCAGCCCCAGCCCCAGCCCTGCCCCAGCCCAGCCCCAGCCACAGCCCAGCCCCAGCCCTGCATCCACCCCAGTCGCAGCCCCGGCCCCAGCCCAGCCTCGGCCCAGCCCCAGCACAGCCCCAGCCCCACCCTCAGCCCCAACCCAGCCCCAGCTCCAGCCCCAGCACAGCCCAGCCCCAGCCCTGGACCCAGCCGCAGTCTTAGCCCCGGGCCCAGCCCAGCCCTAGCCCAGCCCCAGCCCAGCCCAGCCCCAGCCCCATCCCCAGCCCAACCCCAGCCACAGCCCTGCCCCAGCCCTGGACCCAGCCCCAGCCACAGCCCCACCCCCGGCCCCAGCCCCGGTCCCAGCCCAGCCCTAACCTAGGCCTGTCCCAGCCCCGGCCTCAGCCCAGCCCTAACCTAGCCCTGCCCCAGCCCCAGGCCTAGCCCAGCCGTGCCCTCACCCCAGCCCTAGCCCCAGCCCAGACCAGCCCCAACCCCAGCCCCAGCCTGGCCCCAGCCCTGTCCCCAGCCCCTGCTCAGCCCAGCCCCAGGCCCAGCCCCACCCTAACCCCAGCGCTGCCCCAGCCCCAGCCCCGCCCCAGCCCCAGCCCCTGGCCTGACCTCAGCCCTGCCCCAGCCCTGGCTCCTGCCCCAGCCCTGGCTCCAGCCCCAGCCCCACCCTCGCCACCAGCCCAGCCCCAGCCCCAACCTTGGCCCCAGCCCAGCCCCAGTTCCAGCCCTGCCCCAGCCCTGCCCCTTCCCTGGCCCCAGCCCCGCCCCTTCCCCGGCCCCAGCCCCGGCCCCAGACTCGGCCCCAGCCCAGCCCCGGTCCCAGCCCAGGCCTAGCCCTGCCCCAGCCCAGCCCTGCCCCGGCCCAGCTCCAGCCCAGCCCCAGCCCTGCCCCAGCCCAGCCCCAGCCACAGCCCAGCCCCAGCCCTGGATCCAGCTCCAGTCGCAGCCCCGGCCCCAGCCCAGCCTCGGCCCAGCCCCAGCCCAGCCCCAGCCCCACCCTCAGCCCCAGCCCAGCCCCAGCTCCAGCCCCAGCCCCAGCCCAGCCCCAGCTCCAGCCCCAGCCCCAGCCCAGCCCCTGCCCTAGACCCAGCCCCAGCCCCACCCCAGCCTCATCCCCAGCCCAAGCCCAGCCCTGCCCCGGCCCAGCCCCAGCCCCAGCCCCAGCCAAGCCCCACTCACGGCTCCATCCCCGGACCCAGTCGCAGCCCCGGACCCAGCCCAGCCCTAGCCCAGCCCCAGCCCCACACTCAACCCCAGCTTAGCTCCAGCCACAGCCCAGCCACAGCCCTGGACCCAGCCCCAGCCCAGCCCCAGCCCCAGCCCTGCCCTAGCCCAGACCCTAGCCATGGACCCAGCCCCATCCCAGCCCCCAGCCCCAGCCCTGCCCCCGGCCCAGCCCCAGCCCCAGACTGGCCCCAGCCCTGTCCCGAGCCCCAGCCACAGCCCAGCCCCAGGCCCAGCCCCAGCCTAGCCCCAGCCCAAACCTCATCCTTGCCCCCAGCCGAGCCCCAGCCCTGCCCCAGCCGCAGCCCCAGCCCCAGCCGCAGCCCCAGCCCCAGCCCCAGCCCCAGCCCCAGCCCTGCCCCAACCCAGCCCTGCCCCGGGCCCAGCCCTGCCCCAACACAGCCCTGCCCCGGCCCAGCCCCAGCCCAGCCCCAGCCCCAGCCCTGCCCCAGCCCGGCCAGGCCACAGCCCAGCCCCAGCCCCACCCTCAGCCCCAGCCCAGCTCCAGCCCCAGCCCAGCCCCAGCCACCGCCCAGCCCCAGCCCTGGACCCAGCCCCAGCCCCAGCCCTCTCCCAGTCCCCGCCGCAGCCCCCAGCCCCAGCCCCACCCCCTGCCCCAGCCCCGGCCCCAGCCCCAGCCAAGCCCCACTCACAGCCCCATCCCCGGCCTCAGCCCAGCCCTGCCCCAGCCCAGCCTTGCCCCGGCCCAGCTCCAGCCCAGCCCCAGCCCTGCCACAGCCCAGCCCCAGCCACAGCCCAGTCCCAGCCCTGGATCCAGCCCCAGTCGCAGCCCTGGACCCAGCCCAGCCCTAGCCCAGCCCCAGCCCCACCATCAGCCCCAGATCAGCTCCAGCCACAGCCCAGCCCCAGCCCTGGACCAAGCCCCACCCCTGAGCCGAACCCAGCCCCAGCCTGGCCCCAGCCCTGCCCTAGCTCCAGCCCTAGCCCTGTCCCCAGCCTCGGCCCGTGCCCCAGCCCCAGTCCCAGTCCTGCCCCATCCCAGCCCCCAGGCCAAACCCTGCCCCCAGCGCAGCCCCAGACCCAGACTGGACCCAGCCCTGTCCCCAGCCCCAGCCCCAGCCCAGTCCCAGGCCCAGCCCCAGCCTAGCCCCAGCCCTGCCCCAGCCTCAGTCCCAGGCCTGACCTCAGCCCCAGGCCTGACCTCAGCCCTGCCCCAACCCTGGCTCCTGCCCCAACCCTGGCTCCAGCCCCAGCCCCAGCCCTGCGCCAACCCA
Source organism: Melanerpes formicivorus (assembly GCF_026170545.1). Lineage (NCBI taxonomy): Eukaryota > Metazoa > Chordata > Aves > Piciformes > Picidae > Melanerpes > Melanerpes formicivorus. The sequence continues at coordinate 61,555 of NW_027142891.1, forward strand.
GCCCCAGCCCCACCCCTAACTCAGCCCTAGCCCCAGCCCTGTCTGCAGCCCCAGCCCCAGACCCAGCCCCACCCTAGCCACTAGCCCAGCCCCAGCCCCAACCTTGGCCCCAGCCCAGCCCCAGTTCAAGCCCTGCCCCAGCCCTGCCCCTACCCCGGCCCCAGCCCCACCCCACCCTCGGCCCCAGCCCAGCCCCTGTCCCAGCCCTGCCCCGGCCCAGCCCGAGCCCCAGCCCAGCCCCTGCCCTGGACCCAGCCCCAGCCCAGCCCCAGCCACAGCCCAGCCCCAGCCCTGGACCCAGCCCCAGTCGCAGCCCCGGCCCCAGCCCTGCCCCAACCCAGCCCTACCCCAGCCCCCGCCCTGCCCCAGCCCCAGCCCTGCACCGAACCCAGCCCCAGCCCGGCCCCAGCCCAGCCCCAGCCACAGCCCAGCCCCAGCCCTGGACCCAGCCCCAGCCCAGCTCCAGCCCCAGCCCAGCCCCAGCCACCGCCCAGCCCCAGCCCTGGACCCAGCCCCAGCCCCAGCCCTCTCCCAGTCCCCGCTGCAGCCCCAGCCCCAGCCCCACCCCCTGCCCCATCCCCGGCCCAAGCCCCAGCCAAGCCCCACTCACGGACCCATCCCCGGCCTCAGCCCAGCCCTGCCCCAGCCCAGCCTTGCCCCGGCCCAGCCCCAGCCCAGCCCCAGCCCTGCCACAGCCCAGCCCCAGCCACAGCCCAGCCCCAGCCCTGGACCCAACCCCAGTCGCAGCACCGGCCCCAGCCCAGCCCCAGCTCAGCCCCAGCCCCACCCTCAGCCCCAGACCAGCCCCAGCCCCAGCCCTGCCCTCGCCCAGCCCCAGCCCTGGACCAAGCCCCATCCCTCAGCCAAACCCAGCCCCAGCCTGGCCCCTGCCCTGGAGCAAGCCCCACCCCTCAGCCAAATCCAGCCCCAGCCTGGCCCCAGCCCTGCCCTAGCTCCAGCCCTAGCCCTGTCCCCAGACTCGGCCTGTGCCCCTGCCCCAGTCCCCAGTCCTGCCCCATCCCAGCCCCCAGCCCCAGCCCTGCCCTCAGCCCAGCCCTGGTCCCACCCCAGCCCAAGCCCTGGCCCAGCCCCAGCCCAAACCTCATCCTTGCCCCCAGCCCAGCCCCAGCCCTGCCCCAGCCTCAGCCCCAGCCCCAGCCCCAGCCCTGCCCCAGCCTCAGTCCTGCCCCAGCCCCGGCCCCAGCCCCAGCCCCTGCCCAGCCCCTGCCCTGGACCCAGCCCCAGCCACAGCCCCACCCCCGGCCCCAGCCCCGGCCCCAGCCCAGCCCTAACCTAGCCCTGACCCAGCCACAGGCCTAGCCCAGCCGTGCCCTTACCCCAGCCCCAGCCCCAGCCCAGACCAGCCCCAGCCCCAGCCCCAGCCTGGCCCCAGCCCTGTCCCCAGCCCCAGCCCAGCCCAGCCCCAGGCCCAGCCCAAGCCTAACCCCAGCGCTGCCCCAGCCCCAGCCCCGCCCCAGCCCCAGCCCCTGGCCGGACCTCAGCCCTGCCCCAGCCCTGGCTCCTGCCCCAGCCCTGGCTCCAGCCCCAGCCCCAGCCCTGCCCAAGCCTTGGTTCCAGCCCCAGCCCCAGCCCCGCGCCAACCCAGCCCCAGCCCAAGGCCCAGCCTCAAGCCTAGCAGAGCACCAGCACAGCCCCAGCCCTAGACCCAGCCCAGCCCCAGCCCCAGCCCAGCCCCAGCCCTGCCCCAGCCTAGCCCCAGCCCCAGTCCAGCCCCTGCCCTGGACCCAATCCCAGCCCCAGCCCAGCCCCAGGCCAGCCCCAGCCACCACCCAGCCCCAGACCTGCCCCCAGCCAAGCCCCAGCCCCACCCTGGACCCAGCCTCAGCCCCAGCCCTGCCCCAGCCCTGCCCCAGCCTCATCCCCAGCCCCAGCCCAGCCCCTGCCCTGGACCGAGCCCCAGCCCCACCCCAGCCTCATCCCCAGCCCAGGCCCAGCCCTGCCCCAGCCCAGCCCATCCCCATCCCCATCCCTGTCCCCAGCCCAGACCCTGTCCCAGCCCTGCCCCAGCCCAGCCCCAGCCACCGCCCAGCCCCAGCCCTGGACCCAGCCCCAGCCCCAGCCCTCTCCCAGTCCCCACCCCAGCCCCAGCCCCACCCCCGGCCCCAGCCCCGGCCCCTGCCAAGCCCCACTCACGGCCCCATCCCCTGCCCCAGCCCAGCCCTACCCCAGCCCCTGCCCTGCCCCAGCCCCAGCCCTGCACCGAACCCAGCCCCAGCCCGGCCCCAGCCCTGCCCCAACCCAGCCCTGCCCCGGCCCAGCCCCAGCCCAGCCCCAGCCCCAGCCCTGCCCCAGCCCGGCCCAGCCCCAGCCCAGCCCCAGCCCCACCCTCAGCCCCAGCCCAGCTCCAGCCCCAGCCCAGCCCCAGCCACCGCCCAGCCCCAGCCCTGGACCCAGCCCCAGCCCCAGCCCTCTCCCAGTCCCCGCCGCAGCCCCAGCCCCAGCCCCACCCCCTGCCCCAGCCCCAGCCCCAGCCCCAGCCAAGCCCCACTCACAGCCCCATCCCCGGCCTCAGCCCAGCCCTGCCCCAGCCCAGCCTTGCCCCGGCCCAGCTCCAGCCCAGCCCCAGCCCTGCCACAGCCCAGCCCCAGCCACAGCCCAGTCCCAGCCCTGGATCCAGCCCCAGTCGCAGCCCCGGACCCAGCCCAGCCCTAGCCCAGCCCCAGCCCCACCATCAGCCCCAGATCAGCTCCAGCCACAGCCCAGCCACAGCCCTGGACCCAGCCGCAGCCCAACCCCAGCCCCAGCCCTGGACCAAGCCCCACCCCTGAGCTGAACCCAGCCCCAGCCTGGCCCCAGCCCTGCCCTAGCTCCAGCCCTAGCCCTGGCCCCAGCCTCGGCCCGTGCCCCAGCCCCAGTCCCAGTCCTGCCCCATCCCAGCCCCCAGCCCTAACCCTGCCCCCAGCACAGCCCCAGACCCAGACTGGACCCAGCCCTGTCCCCAGCCCCAGCCACAGCCCAGTCCCAGGCCCAGCCCCAGCCTAGCCCCAGCCCTGCCCCAGCCTCAGTCCCAGGCCTGACCTCAGCCCCAGGCCTGACCTCAGCCCTGCCCCTACCCTGGCTCCTGCCCCAACCCTGGCTCCAGCCCCAGCCCCAGCCCTGCGCCAACCCAGCCCCAGCCCAAGGCCCAGCCTCAAGCCTAATCCTGCCCCAGCCCTGGCCCCAATCCAGCCCCAGCCCCACCCCTAACTCAGCCCTAGCCCCAGCCCTGTCTGCAGCCCCAGCCCCAGCCCCAGCCCCACCCTCGCCACTAGCCCAGCCCCAGCCCCAACCTTGGCCCCAGCCCAGCCCCAGTTCAAGCCCTGCCCCAGCCCTGCCCCTACCCCGGCCCCAGCCCCGGCCCCAGACTCGGCCCCAGCCCAGCCCCTGTCCCAGCCCTGCCCCGGCCCAGCCCCAGCCCCAGCCCAGCCCCTGCCCTGGACCCAGCCCCAGCCCAGCCCCAGCCGCAGCCCCAGCCCAGCCCCAGCCCAGCCCCAGGCAGAGCCCAGCCCCAGCCCTGGACCCAGCCCCAGTCGCAGCCCCGGCCCCAGCCCTGCCCCAACCCAGCCCTACCCCAGCCCCCGCCCTGCCCCAGCCCCAGCCCTGCACCGAACCCAGCCCCAGCCCGGCCCCAGCCCAGCCCCAGCCACAGCCCAGCCCCAGCCCTGGACCGAGCCCCAGCCCCAGCCCGGCCCCAGCCCTGCCCCAACCCAGCCCTACCCCAGCCCCCGCCCTGCCCCAGCCCCAGCCCTGCACCGAACCCAGCCCCAGCCCGGCCCCAGGCCTGCCCCAACCCAGCCCAGCCCCATCCCGGCCCCAGCCCTGCCCCAGCCCCAGCCCTGCCCCGGCCCAGCCCCAGCCCAGCCCCAGCCCCAGCCCTGCCCCAGCCCAGCCCAGCCCCATCCCGGCCCCAGCCCTGCCCCAGCCCCAGCCCTGCCCCAGCCCAGCCCCAGCCACCGCCCAGCCCCAGCCCTGGACCCAGCCCCAGCCCCAGCCCTCTCCCAGTCCCCGCCGCAGCCCCAGCCCCAGCCCCACCCCCTGCCCCAGCCCCGGCCCCAGCCCCAGCCAAGCCCCACTCACGGCCCCATCCCCGGCCTCAGCCCAGCCCTGCCCCAGCCCAGCCTTGCCCCAGCCCAGCCCTAGCCCAGCCCCAGCCCCACCCTCAGCCCCAGCCCAGCTCCAGCCACAGCCCAGCCACAGCCCTGGACTCAGCCCCAGCCCAGCCCCAGCCCCAGCCCTGCCCTCGCCCAGCCCCAGCCCTGGACCAAGCCCCATCCCTCAGCCAAACCCAGCCCCAGCCTGGCCCCTGCCCTGGAGCAAGCCCCACCCCTCAGCCAAATCCAGCCCCAGCCTGGCCCCAGCCCTGCCCTAGCTCCAGCCCTAGCCCTGTCCCCAGACTCGGCCTGTGCCCCTGCCCCAGTCCCAGTCCTGCCCCATCCCAGCCCCCAGCCCCAGCCCTGCCCTCAGCCCAGCCCTGGTCCCACCCCAGCCCAAGCCCTGGCCCAGCCCCAGCCCAAACCTCATCCTTGCCCCCAGCCCAGCCCCAGCCCTGCCCCAGCCTCAGCCCCAGCCCCAGCCCCAGCCCTGCCCCAGCCTCAGTCCTGCCCCAGCCCCGGCCCCAGCCCCAGCCCCTGCCCAGCCCCTGCCCTGGACCCAGCCCCAGCCACAGCCCCACCCCCGGTCCCAGCCCCGGCCCCAGCCCAGCCCTAACCTAGCCCTGCCCCAGCCCCAGGCCTAGCCCAGCCGTGCCCTCAGCCCAGCCCTAGCCCCAGCCCAGTGCAGCCCCAGCCCCAGCCCCAGCCTGGCCCCAGCCCTGTTCCCAGCCCCAGCCCAGCCCAGCCCCAGGCCCAGCCCAAGCCTAACCCCAGCGCTGCCCCAGCCCCAGCCCCGCCCCAGCCCCAGCCCCTGGCCGGACCTCAGCCCTGCCCCAGCCCTGGCTCCTGCCCCAGCCCTGGCTCCAGCCCCAGCCCCAGCCCTGCCCAAGCCTTGGTTCCAGCCCCAGCCCCAGCCCCGCGCCAACCCAGCCCCAGCCCAAGGCCCAGCCTCAAGCCTAGCAGAGCACCAGCACAGCCCCAGCCCTAGACCCAGCCCAGCCCCAGCCCCAGCCCAGCCCCTGCCCTGGACCCAGCCCCAGCCCCACCCCAGCCTCATCCCCAGCCCAGGCCCAGCCCTGCGCCGGCTCAGCCCCAGCCCAGCCCCTGCCCTGGACCCAGCCCCAGCCCCACCCCAGCCCCCGCCCTGCCCCAGCCCCAGCCCTGCACCGAACCCAGCCCCAGACCGGCCCCAGCCCTGCCCCAACCCAGCCCTGCCCCGGCCCTGCCCCAGCCACAGCCCAGTCCCAGCCCTGGATCCAGCCCCAGTCGCAGCCCCGGACCCAGCCCAGCCCTAGCCCAGCCCCAGCCCCGCCATCAGCCCCAGATCAGCTCCAGCCACAGCCCAGCCACAGCCCTGGACCCAGCCGCAGCCCAACCCCAGCCCCAGCCCTGCCCTAGCCCAGCCCCAGCCCTGGACCAAGCCCCACCCCTGAGCCGAACCCAGCCCCAGCCTGGCCCCTGCCCTGCCCTAGCTCCAGCCCTAGCCCTGTCCCCAGCCTCGGCCCGTGCCCCAGCCCCAGTCCCAGTCCTGCCCCATCCCAGCCCCCAGGCCAAACCCTGCCCCCAGCGCAGCCCCAGACCCAGACTGGACCCAGCCCTGTCCCCAGCCCCAGCCACAGCCCAGTCCCAGGCCCAGCCCCAGCCTAGCCCCAGCCCTGCCCCAGCCTCAGTCCCAGGCCTGACCTCAGCCCCAGGCCTGACCTCAGACCTGCCCCAACCCTGGCTCCTGCCCCAACCCTGGCTCCAGCCCCAGCCCCAGCCCTGCGCCAACCCAGCCCCAGCCCAAGGCCCAGCCTCAAGCCTAATCCTGCCCCAGCCCTGGCCCCTATCCAGCCCCAGCCCCACCCCTAACTCAGCCCTAGCCCCAGCCCTGTCTGCAGCCCCAGCCCCAGCCCCAGCCCCACCCTCGCCACTAGCCCAGCCCCAGCCCCAACCTTGGCCCCAGCCCAGCCCCAGTTAAAGCCCTGCCCCAGTCCTGCCCCTACCCCGGCCCCAGCCCCACCCCACCCTCGGCCCCAGCCAAGCCCCTGTCCCAGCCCTGCCCCGGCCCAGCCCCAGCCCCAGCCCAGCCCCTGCCCTGGACCCAGCCCCAGCCCAGCCCCAGCCGCAGCCCCAGCCCAGCCCCAGCCCAGCCCCAGCCACAGCCCAGCCCCAGCCCTGGACCCAGCCCCAGCCCCAGCCCAGCCCCAGCCCAGCCCCAGCCACAGCCCAGCCCCAGCCCTGGACCCAGCCCCAGCCCCAGCCCGGCCCCAGCCCTGCCCCAACCCAGCCCTACCCCAGCCCCCGCCCTGCCCCAGCCCCAGCCCGGCCCCAGCCCTGCCCCAACCCAGCCCTGCCCCGGCCCAGCCCCAGCCCAGCCCCAGCCCCAGCCCTGCCCCAGCCCAGCCCAGCCACCGCCCAGCCCCAGCCCTGGACCCAGCCCCAGCCCCAGCCCTCTCCCAGTCCCCGCCGCAGCCCCAGCCCCAGCCCCACACCCTGCCCCAGCCCCGGCCCCAGCCCCAGCCAAGCCCCACTCACGGCCCCATCCCCGGCCTCAGCCCAGCCCTGCCCCAGCCCAGCCTTGCCCCGGCCCAGCCCCAGCCCAGCCCCAGCCCTGCCACAGCCCAGCCCCAGCCACAGCCCAGCCCCAGCCCTGGACCCAGCCCCTGTCGCAGCACCGGCCCCAGCCCAGCCCTAGCCCAGCCCCAGCCCCACCCTCAGCCCCAGCCCAGCTCCAGCCACAGCCCAGCCACAGCCCTGGACTCAGCCCCAGCCCAGCCCCAGCCCCAGCCCTGCCCTCGCCCAGCCCCAGCCCTGGACCAAGCCCCATCCCTCAGCCAAACCCAGCCCCAGCCTGGCCCCTGCCCTGGAGCAAGCCCCACCCCTCAGCCAAATCCAGCCCCAGCCTGGCCCCAGCCCTGCCCTAGCTCCAGCCCTAGCCCTGTCCCCAGACTCGGCCAGTGCCCCTGCCCCAGTCCCAGTCCTGCCCCATCCCAGCCCCCAGCCCCAGCCCTGCCCTCAGCCCAGCCCTGGTCCCACCCCAGCCCAAGCCCTGGCCCAGCCCCAGCCCAAACCTCATCCTTGCCCCCAGCCCAGCCCCAGCCCTGCCCCAGCCCCGGCCCCAGCCCCAGCCCCTGCCCAGCCCCTGCCCTGGACCCAGCCCCAGCCACAGCCCCAGCCCCGGCCCCAGCCCCGGCCCCAGCCCAGCCCTAACCTAGCCCTGCCCCAGCCCCAGGCCTAGCCCAGCCGTGCCCTCAGCCCAGCCCTAGCCCCAGCCCAGACCAGCCCCAGCCCCAGCCCCGGCCCCAGCCCAGCCCTGCCCCAGCCCAGCCTTGCCCCGGCCCAGCCCCAGCCCAGCCCCAGCCCTGCCACAGCCCAGCCCCAGCCACAGCCCAGTCCCAGCCCTGGATCCAGCCCCAGTCGCAACCCCGGACTCAGCCCTGCCCTAGCCCAGCCCCAGCCCTGGACCAAGCCCCACCCCTGAGCCGAACCCAGCCCCAGCCTGGCCCCAGCCCTGCCCTAGCTCCAGCCCTAGCCCTGTCCCCAGCCTCGGCCCGTGCCCCAGCCCCAGTCCCAGTCCTGCCCCATCCCAGCCCCCAGCCCTAGCCCTGCCCCCAGCCCAGCCCCAGACCCAGACTGGACCCAGCCCTGTCCCCAGCCCCAGCCACAGCCCAGTCCCAGGCCCAGCCCCATCCTAGCCCCAGCCCTGCCCCAGCCTCAGTCCCAGGCTTGACCTCAGCCCCAGGCCTGACCTCAGCCCTGCCCCAACCCTGGCTCCTGCCCCAACCCTGGCTCCAGCCCCAGCCCCAGCCCTGCGCCAACCCAGCCCCAGCCCAAGGCCCAGCCTCAAGCCTAATCCTGCCCCAGCCCTGGCCCCAATCCAGCCCCAGCCCCACCCCTACCTCAGCCCTAGCCCCAGCCCTGTCTGCAGCCCCAACCCGAGCCCCAGACCCACCCTCGCCACCAGCCCAGCCCCAGCCCCAACCTTGGCCCCAGCCCAGCCCCAGTTCAAGCCCTGCCCCAGCCCTGCCCCTACCCCGGCCCCAGCCCCACCCCACCCTCGGCCCCAGCCAAGCCCCTGTCCCAGCCCTGCCCCGGCCCAGCCCCAGCCCCAGCCCAGCCCCTGCCCTGGACCCAGCCCCAGCCCAGCCCCAGCCGCAGCCCCAGCCCAGCCCCAGCCCAGCCCCAGCCACAGCCCAGCCCCAGCCCTGGACCCAGCCTTAGTCGCAGCCCCGGCCCCAGCCCAGCCCCAGCCCAGCCCCAGCCACAGCCCAGCCACAGCCCTGGACCCAGCCGCAGCCCAACCCCAGCCCCAGCCCTGCCCTAGCCCAGCCCCAGCCCTGGACCAAGCCCCACCCCTCAGCCGAACCCAGCCCCAACCTTGGCCCCAGCCCAGCCCCAGTTCCAGCCCTGCCCCAGCCCTGCCCCTTCCCCGGCCCCAGCCCCGGCCCCAGACTCGGCCCCAGCCCAGCCCCAGGCCTAGCCCTGTGCCAGCCCTACCCCAGCCCAGCCCCGGTCCCAGCCCAGCCAAGCCCTGCCCCAGCCCCAGCCCTGCACCGAACCCAGCCCCAGCCCAGCCCCAGCCCTGCCCCAGCTCTGGCCCCAGCCCTGTCCCCAGCCCCGGCCCCTGCCCCACCCCCAGCCCTAGCCCAGCCCTCCCCTCAGCCCCAGCCTCAGTCCTGCCCCAGCCCCAGCCCCAGCCCCAGCGCCAGCCCTGCCCCCAACCCAGCCCCAGCCATGTCCCCAGCCCAGACCTGTCCCCAGCCCCAGCCCAAGGCCCAGCCTCCAGCCTACTCAAGCCCCAGCCCCGGCCCCAACCTCAGTCCCAGCCCTACCCAAGGCCCCAGCCTCTGCCCCCAGCCCGTGCCCCCAGCCCAGCCCCAGCCCTGCGTCAGCCCTGTCCCAGCCCTAGTCCCCAGCCCACACCCAGCACAGCACCAGCACAGCCCCAGCCCTAGACCCAGCAGCAGCCCCAGCCCCAGCCCAGCCCCTGCCCTGGACCCAGCCCCTGCCCCACCCCAGCCTCATCCCCAGCCCAGGCTCAGCCCTGCTCCAGCCCAGCCCAGCCCCATCCGCATCCCTGCCCCCAGACCAGCCCCAGCCCCAGCCCAGCCCCAGCCCAGCCCCAGCCACCGCCCAGCCCCAGCCCTGGAGCAAGCCCCACCCCTCAGCCAAATCCAGCCCCAGCCCCAGCCCAGCCCCTGCCCTGGACCCAGCCCCAGCCCCACCCCAGCCTCATCCCCAGCCCAGGCCCAGCCCTGCCCTGGCCCAGCTCCAGCCCAACCCCAGCCCCAGCCCTGCCCCAGCCCAGCCCCAGCCACAGCCCAGCCCCAGCCCTGGATCCAGCCCCAGTCGCAGCCCCGGCCCCAGCCCAGCCCTAGCCCAGCCCCAGCCTCGGCCCCAGCCCCACCCTCAGCCCCAGCCCAGCCCCAGCTCCAGCCCCAGCCACAGCCCAGCCCCAGCCCTGGACCCAGCCGCAGTCTTAGCCCCGGGCCCAGCCCAGCCCTAGCCCAGCCCCAGCCCAGCCCAGCCCCAGCCCCATCCCCAGCCCAACCCCAGCCACAGCCCTGCCCCAGCCCTGGACCCAGCCCCAGCCACAGCCCCACCCCCGGCCCCAGCCCCGGCCCCAGCCCAGCCCTAACCTAGGCCTGTCCCACCCCTGGCCCCAGCCCTAGCCCCAGCCCAGCCCTAACCTAGGCCTGTCCCAGCCCCCGCCTCAGCCCAGCCCTAACCTAGCCCTGCCCCAGCCCCAGGCCTAGCCCAGCCGTGCCCTCAGCCCAGCCCTAGCCCCAGCCCAGACGAGCCCCAGCCCCAGCCCCAGCCCAGCCCAGCCCCAGGCCCAGCCCCACCCTAACCCCAGCACTGCCCCAGCCCCAGCCCCGCCCCAGCCCCAGCCCCTGGCCAGACCTCAGCCCTGCCCCAGCCCTGGCTCCTGCCCCAGCCCTGGCTCCAGCCCCAGCCCCACCCTCGCCACCAGCCCAGCCCCATCCCCAACCTTGGCCCCAGCCCAGCCCCAGTTCCAGCCCTGCCCCAGCCCTGCCCCTTCCCTGGCCCCAGCCCCGGCCCCAGACTCGGCCCCAGCCCAGCCCCAGGCCTAACCCTGTGCCAGCCCTACCCCAGCCCAGCCCCGGTCCCAGCCCAGCCAAGCCCTGCCCCAGCCCTAGCCCTGCACCGAACCCAGCCCCAGCCCGGCCCCAGCCCTGCCCCAGCTCTGGCCCCAGCCCTGTCCCCAACCCCGGCCCCTGCCCCACCCCCAGCCCTAGCCCAGCCCTGCCCTCAGCCCCAGCCTCAGTCCTGCCCCAGCCCCGGCCCCAGCCCCAGCCCCAGCCATGCCCCCAGCCCAGACCTGTCCCCAGCCCCAGCCCAAGGCCCAGCCTCCAGCCTACTCAAGCCCCAGCCCCGGCCCCAACCTCAGTCCCAGCCCTACCCAAGGCCCCAGCCCCTGCCCCCAGCCCATGCCCCCAGCCCAGCCCCAGCCCTGCGTCAGCCCTGCCCCAGCCCTAGTCCCCAGCCCACACCCAGCACAGCACCAGCACAGCCCCAGCCCTAGACCCAGCACCAACCCCAGCCCCAGCCCAGCCCCAGCCCTGGACCCAGCCCCTGCCCCACCCCAGCCTCATCCCCAGCCCAGGCCCAGCCCTGCTCCAGCCCAGCCCAGCCCCATCCGCATCCCTGCCCCCAGACCAGCCCCAGCCCCAGCCCAGCCCCAGCCCAGCCCCAGCCACCGCCCAGCCCCAGCCCTGGAGCAAGCCCCACCCCTCAGCCAAATCCAGCCCCAGCCCCAGCCCAGCCCCTGCCCTGGACCCAGCCCCAGCCCCACCCCAGCCTCATCCCCAGCCCAGGCCCAGCGCTGCCCCGGTCACAGCCCAGCCCTGCCCCAGCTCTGGCCCCAGCCCTGTCCCCAGCCCCGGCCCCTGCCCCACCCCCAGCCCTAGCCCAGCCCTGCCCTCAGCCCCAGCCCATCTCCAGCCCCAGCCCCAGCCCCAGCCCCGGCCCAAACCTTCACCCCAGCCCATCCCCACCCCAGCCCTGTCCTGCCCCAGTCCCAGCCCCAGTCCCGGCCTCAGCCCAGCCGTAACCTAGCCCAGCCCCAGACCCAGCCTGGCCCCAGCCCTGTCCCCAGTCCCAGCCACAGCTCAGACCCAGGCCCAGCCCCAGCCTAGCCCCAGCCCTGCCCCAGCCCCAGCCCCTGGCCAGACCTCAGCCCTGCCACAGCCCTGGCTCCTGCCCCAGCCCTGGCTCCAGCCCCAGCCCCAGCCATGCCCACGCCTTGCTTCCAGCCCCAGCCCCAGCCCCGCGCCAAGCCAGCCCCAACCCAAGGCCCAGCCTCAAGCCTAGTCCTGCCCCAGCCCTGGCCCCAGTCCAGCCCCAGCCCTACCCCTACCTCAGCCCCAGCCCCAGCCCCAGCCCCATCCTTGCCCCCAGCCCAGCCCTAGCCCGGCCCCAGCCCTGACCTAGTCCCTGCCCCAGCCCAGTCCTGGTCCCAGTCCAGCCCCAGCCTCAGCCCCGGCCCCAGCCCTGCCCCAGCCCCAGCCCTAGCCCAGCCCTGCCCTCAGCCCAGTCCCAGCCCTGCGTCAGCCCTAGCCCAGCCCTAGTCCCCAGCCCACCCCCAGCAGAGCACCAGCACAGCCCCAGCCCTAGACCCAGCCCAGCCCCAGCCCCAGCCCAGCCCCTGCCCTGGACCCAGCCCCAGCCCCACCCCAGCCTCATCCCCAGCCCAGGCCCAGCCCTGCCCCGGCCCAGCCCCAGCCCCAGCCCCAGCCCCAGCCCCAGCCAAGCCCCACTCACGGCCCCAGCCCCTGCCCCAGCCCAGCCCTGCCCCAGCCCCAGCCCTACACAGAACACAGCCCCAGTCCGGCCCCAGTCCTGCCCCAGCCCAGCCCTGCCCCGGCCCTGGCCCCAGCCCCACCCCAGCCCCAGCCGCAGCCCCAACCCTGCCCCAGCCCAGCCACAGCCACTGCCCAAGCCCAGCCCCAGCACTGGATCCAGCCCCAGTTGCAGCCCCGGCCCCAGCCCAGCCCTAGCCCAGCCCCAGCCCCACCCTCAGCCCCAGCCCAGCTCCAGCCACAGCCCAGCCACAGCCCTGGACCCAGCCCCAGCCCAGCCCCAGCCCCAGCCCCAGCCCCAGCCACAGCCCAGCCACAGCCCTGGACCCAGCCCCAGCCCAGCCCCAGCCCCAGCCCCACCCCCTGCCCTAGCCCAGACCCAGCCCTGGACCAAGCCCCACCCCTGAGCCGAACCCAGCCCCAGCCTGGCCCCAGCCCTGCCCTAGCTCCAGCCCTAGCCCTGTACCCAGCCTCGGCCCGTGCCCCTGCCCCAGTCCCAGTCCTGCCCCCAGCCCAGACCCCAGCCCTAGCCCTGCCCCCAGCCCAGCCCCAGCCCCAGACTGTCCCCAGCCCTGTCCCGAGCCCCAGCCACAGCCCAGCCCCAGGCCCAGCCACAGCCTAGCCCCAGCCCTGCCCCAGCCCCAGCCCTAGGCCTGACCTCAGCCCTGCCCCAGCCCTGGCTCCTGCCCCAACCCTGGCTCCAGCCCCAGCCCCAGCCCTGCCCAAGCCTTGGTTCCAGCCCCAGCCCCAGCCCTGCGCCAACCCAGCCCCAGCCCAAGGCCCAGCCTCAAGCCTAGTCCTGCCCCAGCCCTGGCCCCAGTCCAGCCCCAGCCCTACCCCTACCTCAGCCCCAGCCCCAGCCCCACCCTCGCCACCAGCCCAGCCGCAGCCCCAACCTTGGCCCCAGCCCAGCCCCAGTTCAAGCCCTGCCCCAGCCCTGCCCCTGCCCCATCCCCAGCCCTGCCCCAGCCCAGCCCAGCCCCACCCTCAGCCCCAGCCCAGCTCCAGCCACAGCCCAGCCACAGCCCTGGACCCAGCCCCAGCCCAGTCCCAGCCCCAGCCCCAGCCCCTGCCCTAGCCCAGACTCAGCCCTGGACCAAGCCCCACCCCTGAGCCGAACCCAGCCCCAGCCCTGCCCCAGCCCTGCCCTAGCTCCAGCCCTAGCCCTGGCCCCAGCCTCGGCCCGTGCCCCTGCCCTAGTCCCAGTTTTGCCCCATCCCAGCCCCCAGCCCCAGCCCTGCCCCCAGCCCAGCCCCAGACCCAGACTGTCCCCAGCCCTGTCCCGAGCCCCAGCCACAGCCCAGTCCCAGGCCCAGCCCCAGCCTAGACCCAGCCCTGCCCCAGCCCTGGCTCCTGCCCCAACCCTGGCTCCAGCCCCAGCCCCAGCCCTGCCCAAGCCTTGGTTCCAGCCCCAGCCCCAGCCCTGTGCCAAGCCAGCCCCAGCCCAAGGCCCAGCCTCAAGCCTAGTCCTGCCCCAGCCCTGGCCCCAATCCAGCCCCAGCCCTACCCCTACCTCAGCCCCAGCCCCAGCCCCACCCTCGCCACCAGCCCAGCCACAGCCTCATCCCCAGCCCCAGCACTGGATCCAGCCCCAGTCGCAGGCCCCATCCCCAGCCCTGCCCCAGCCCAGCCCTGCCCCGGCCCAGCCCCAGCCCAGCCCCAGCCACAGCCCCAGCCCTGCCCCAGCCCAGCCACAGCCACAGCCCAGCCCCAGCACTGGATCCAGCCCCAGTCGCAGCCCCAGCCCCAGCCCAGCCCTAGCCCAGCCCCAGCCCCACCCTCAGCCCCCAGCCCAGCTCCAGCCACAGCCCAGCCACAGCCCTGGACCCAGCCCCAGCCCGGCCCCAGCCCCAGCCCCTGCCCTAGCCCAGCCCCAGCCCTGGACCAAGCCCCACCCCTGAGCCGAACCCAGCCCCAGCCCTGCCCCAGCCCTGCCCTAGCTCCAGCCCTAGCCCTGGCCCCAGCCTCGGCCCGTGCCCCTGCCCCAGTCCCAGTTTTGCCCCATCCCAGCCCCCAGCCCCAGCCCTGCCCCCAGCCCAGCCCCAGACCCAGACTGTCCCCAGCCCTGTCCCGAGCCCCAGCCACAGCCCAGTCCCAGGCCCAGCCCCAGCCTAGACCCAGCCCTGCCCCAGCCGAAGCCCCTGGCCTGACCTCAGCCCTGCCCCAGCCCTGGCTCCTGCCCCAACCCTGGCTCCAGCCCCAGCCCCAGCCCTGCCCAAGCCTTGGTTCCAGCCCCAGCCCTGCGCCAACCCAGCCCCAGCCCAAGGCCCAGCCTCAAGACTAGTCCTGCCCCAGCCCTGGCCCCAATCCAGCCCCAGCCCCACCCCTACCTCAGCCCTAGCCCCAGCCCTGTCCGCAGTCCCAGCCCCAGCCCCACCCTCACCACCAGCCCAGCCCCCAGCCCCAACCTTGGCCCAACCCAGCCCCAGTTCAAGCCCTGTCCCAGCCCTGCCCCTGCCCCGGCCCCTGCCCCAGCTCCAGCCCTAGCCCAGCCCTGCCCTCAGCCCCAGACCCAGGCCCAGCCCCACCCTCGACCCCAGCCCAGCCCCTGCCCCAGCCCTGCCCCGGCCTAGCCCCAGACCCTGCCTAGACCCTGCCCTGGACCCAGCCCCAGCCCCAGTCCAGCCCCAGCCACAGCCCCAGCCCTGCCCCAGCCCAGCCCCAGCCACAGCCCAGCCCCAGCCCTGGACCCAGCCCCAGTCGCAGCCCCAGCCCTGCCCCAGCCCCAGCCCCAGCCCCATCCCAACCCCAGCTCCAGCCCCAGCCCAGCCCCCCAGCGCCGGCCCTACCCCTGCCCAGTCCCGGTCCAAGCCCAGCCCCAGCCCTGCCCCACCCAGCCCCAGCCCCAGGCCTGCCCAAGACTTGGTTCCAGCCCCAGTTCCAGCCCTGCCCCTTCCCCGGCCCCAGCCCCGGCCCCAGACTCGGCCCCAGCCCAGTCCCAGGCCTAGCCCTGCCCCAGTCCCCGCCCCAGACCCAGCCTCAGCCCCAGCCCTGCCCCAGCCCTGCCCCAGCCTCATCCCCAGCCCCAGCCCAGCCCCTGCCCTGGACCCAGCCCCAGCCCCACCCCAGCCTCATCCCCAGCCCAGGCCCAGCCCTGCCCCAGCCCAGCCCAGCCCCATCCCCATCCCTGTCCCCAGCCCAGACCCTGCCCCAGCCCTGGCTCCAGCCCCAGCCCCAGCCCTGCCCGTGCCTTGGTTCCAGCCCAAGCCCCAGCCCCGCGCCAACCCAGCCCCAGCCCAAGGCCCAGCCTCAAGCCTAGCAGAGCACCAGCACAGCCCCAGCCCTAGACCCAGCCCAGCCCCAGCCCCAGCCCAGCCCCTGCCCTGGACCCAGCCCCAGCCCCACCCCAGCCTCATCCCCAGCCCAGGCCCAGCCCTGCGCCGGCCCAGCCCCAGCCCAGCCCCTGCCCTGGACCCAGCCCCAGCCCCACCCCAGCCTCATCCCCAGCCCAGGCCCAGCCCTTTCCCGGCCCAGCCCCAGCCCCAGCCCAGGCCAAGCCCCACTCACGGCTCCATCCCCGGCCCCAGTCACAGCCCCGGCCCCAGCCCAGCCCTAGCCCAGCCCCAGCCCCGCCCTCAACCCCAGCCCTGGACCCAGCCCCAGCCCAGCCCCAGCCCCAGCCCTAGCCCTGCCCTAGCCCAGACCCAGCCCTGGACCCAGCCCCAGCCCAGCCCCAAGCCCCAGCCCTGCCCCCGGCCCAGCCCCAGACCCAGACTGGCCCCAGCCCTGTCCTGAGCCCCAGCCACAGCCCAGCCCCAGCCCCAGCCCCAGCCTAGCCCCATCCCAAACCTCATCCTTGCGCCCAGCCGAGCCCCAGCCCTGCCCCAGCCCCAGACCCAGCCCCAGCCCCAGCCCTGCCCCAGCCCCAGCCCCAGCCCCAGCCCTGCCCCAGCCTCAGTCCTGCCCCAGCCCCGGCCCCAGCCCCAGCCCCAGCCCTGCCCCCCAACCCAGCCCCAGCCATGCCCCCAGCCCAGACCTGTCCCCAGCCCCAGCCCAAGGCCCAGCCTCCAGCCTACTCAAGCCCCAGCCCCGGCCCCAACCTCAGTCCCAGCCCTACCCAAGGCCCCAGCCCCTGCCCCCAGCCCCTGCCCCCAGCCCAGCCCCAGCCCTGCGTCAGCCCTGCCCCAGCCCTAGTCCCCAGCCAACACCCAGCACAGCACCAGCACAGCCCCAGCCCTAGACCCAGCACCAGCCCCAGCCCCAGCCCAGCCCCTGCCCTGGACCCAGCCCCAGCCCCAGCCCCAGCCTCATCCCCAGCCCAGGCCCAGCGCTGCCCCGGCCACAGCCCAACCCTGCCCCAGCCCAGCCCTGCCCCGGCCCAGCTCCAGCCCAGCCCCAGCCCCAGCCCTGCCCCAGCCCAGCCACAGCCACAGCCCCACCCCCGGACCCATCCCCGGTCCCAGCCCAGCCGTAGCCCAGCCCTGCCCCAGCCCCTGCCCCGCCCAGCCCCAGCCTGGCCGCAGCCCTGCCCCAGCTCTGGCCCCAGCCCTGTCCCCAGTCCCGGCCCCTGCCCCAGCCCCAGCCCTAGCCCAGCCCTGCCCTCAGCCCCAGCCTTTGCCCCTGCCCCACCCTCGGCCCCAGCCCAGCCCCAGCCCCAGCCCAGCCCCTGCCCTGGACCCAGTCCTGCCCCTACCCTGGACACAGCCCCACCCTGGACCCAGCCCCAGCTCCAGCCCAGCCCCAGCCCTGCCCCAGCCTAGCCCCAACCCCAGTCCATCCCCTGCCCTGGACCCAATCCCAGCCCCAGCCCAGCCCCAGGCCAGCCCCAGCCACCGCCCAGCCCCAGCCCTGCCCCCAGCCCAGCCCCAGCCCCACCCTGGACCCAGCCTCAGCCCCAGCCCTGCCCCAGCCCTGCCCCAGCCTCATCCCCAGCCCCAGCCCAGCCCCTGCCCTGGACCCAGCCCCAGCCCCACCCCAGCCTCATCCCCAGCCCAGGCCCAGCCCTGCCCCAGCCCAGCCCAGCCCCATCCCCATCCCTGTCCCCAGCCCAGACCCTGCCCCAGCCCTGCCCCAGCCCAGCCCCAGCCACCGCCCAGCCCCAGCCCTGGACCCAGCCCCAGCCCAGCCCTCTCCCAGTCCTCACCGCTGCCCCAGTCCCACCCCTGGCCCCACCCCCGGCCCCTGCCAAGCCCCACTCACGGCCCCATCCCCTGCCCCAGCCCAGCCCTACCCCAGCCCCCGCCCTGCCCCAGCCCCACGCCTGCACCGAACCCAGCCCCAGCCCGGCCCCAGCCCTGCCCCAACCCAGCCCTGCCCCGGCCCAGCCCCAGCCCAGCCCCAGCCCCAGCCCTGCCCCAGCCCAGCCCAGCCCAGCCACAGCCCAGCCCCAGCCCCACCCTCAGCCCCAGCCCAGCTCCAGCCCCAGCCCAGCCCCAGCCACCGCCCAGCCCCAGCCCTGGACCCAGCCCCAGCCCCAGCCCTCTCCCAGTCCCCGCCGCAGCCCCAGCCCCAGCCCCACCCCCTGCCCCAGCCCCGGCCCCAGCCCCAGCCAAGCCCCACTCACGGCCCCATCCCCGGCCTCAGCCCAGCCCTGCCCCAGCCCAGCCTTGCCCCGGCCCAGCCCCAGCCCAGCCCCAGCCCTGCCCCAGCCCCAGCCCCAGCCCCAGCCCCAGCCCTGCCCCAGCCTCAGTCCTGCCCCAGCCCCGGCCCCAGCCCCAGCCCCAGCCCTGCCCCCAACCCAGCCCCAGCCATGCCCCCAGCCCAGACCTGTCCCCAGCCCCAGCCCAAGGCCCAGCCTCCAGCCTACTCAAGCCCCAGCCCCGGCCCCAACCTCAGTCCCAGCCCTACCCAAGGCCCCAGCCCCTGCCCCCAGCCCCTGCCCCCAGCCCAGCCCCAGCCCTGCGTCAGCCCTGCCCCAGCCCTAGTCCCCAGCCAACACCCAGCACAGCACCAGCACAGCCCCAGCCCTAGACCCAGCACCAGCCCCAGCCCCAGCCCAGCCCCTGCCCTAAACCCAGCCCCAGCCCCACCCCAGCCTCATCCCCAGCCCAGGCCCAGCGCTGCCCCGGCCACAGCCCAGCCCTGCCCCAGCCCAGCCCTGCCCCGGCCCAGCTCCAGCCCAGCCCCAGCCCCAGCCCTGCCCCAGCCCAGCCACAGCCACAGCCCCACCCCCGGACCCATCCCCGGTCCCAGCCCAGCCGTAGCCCAGCCCTGCCCCAGGCCCTGCCCTGCCCAGCCCCAGCCTGGCCGCAGCCCTGCCCCAGCTCTGGCCCCAGACCTGTCCCCAGTCCCGGCCCCTGCCCCAGCCCCAGCCCTAGCCCAGCCCTGCCCTCAGCCCCAGCCTTTGCCCCTGCCCCACCCTCGGCCCCAGCCCAGCCCCAGCCCCAGCCCAGCCCCTGCCCTGGACCCAGTCCTGCCCCTACCCTGGACACAGCCCCACCCTGGACCCAGCCCCAGCTCCAGCCCAGCCCCAGCCCTGCCCCAGCCTAGCCCCAGCCCCAGTCCATCCCCTGCCCTGGACCCAATCCCAGCCCCAGCCCAGCCCCAGGCCAGCCCCAGCCACCGCCCAGCCCCAGCCCTGCCCCCAGCCCAGCCCCAGCCCCACCCTGGACCCAGCCTCAGCCCCAGCCCTGCCCCAGCCCTGCCCCAGCCTCATCCCCAGCCCCAGCCCAGCCCCTGCCCTGGACCCAGCCCCAGCCCCACCCCAGCCTCATCCCCAGCCCAGGCCCAGCCCTGCCCCAGCCCAGCCCAGCCCCATCCCCATCCCTGTCCCCAGCCCAGACCCTGCCCCAGCCTTGCCCCAGCCCAGCCCCAGCCACCGCCCAGCCCCAGCCCTGGACCCAGCCCCAGACCAGCCCTCTCCCAGTCCCCACCCCTGCCCCAGCCCCACCCCCGGCCCCAGCCCCGGCCCCTGCCAAGCCCCACTCACGGCCCCATCCCCTGCCCCAGCCCAGCCCTACCCCAGCCCCCGCCCTGCCCCAGCCCCAGCCCTGCATTGAACCCAGCCCCAGCCCAGCCCCAGCCCTGCCCCAACCCAGCCCTGCCCCGGCCCAGCCCCATCCCAGCCCCAGCCCCAGCCCTGCCCCAGCCCAGCCCAGCCCAGCCACAGCCCAGCCCCAGCCCCACCCTCAGCCCCAGCCCAGCTCCAGCCCCAGCCCAGCCCCAGCCACCGCCCAGCCCCAGCCCTGGACCCAGCCCCAGCCCCAGCCCTCTCCCAGTCCCCGCCGCAGCCCCAGCCCCAGCCCCACCCCCTGCCCCAGCCCCGGCCCCAGCCCCAGCCAAGCCCCACTCACGGCCCCATCCCCGGCCTCAGCCCAGCCCTGCCCCAGCCCAGCCTTGCCCCGGCCCAGCCCCAGCCCAGCCCCAGCCCTGCCACGGCCCAGCCCCAGCCACAGCCCAGTCCCAGCCCTGGATCCAGCCCCAGTCGCAGCCCCGGACCCAGCCCAGCCCTAGCCCAGCCCCAGCCCCACCCTCAGCCCCAGCCCTGCCCTAGCCCAGCCCCAGCCCTGGACCAAGCCCCACCCCTGAGCCGAACCCAGCCCCAGCCTGGCCCCAGCCCTGCCCTAGCTCCAGCCCTAGCCCTGTCCCCAGCCTCGGCCCGTGCCCCAGCCCCAGTCCCAGTCCTGCCCCATCCCAGCCCCCAGCCCTAACCCTGCCCCCAGCGCAGCCCCAGACCCAGACTGGACCCAGCCCTGTCCCCAGCCCCAGCCACAGCCCAGTCCCAGGCCCAGCCCCATCCTAGCACCAGCCCTGCCCCAGCCTCAGTCCCAGGCCTGACCTCAGCCCCAGGCCTGACCTCAGCCCTGCCCCAACCCTGGCTCCTGCCCCAACCCTGGCTCCAGCCCCAGCCCCAGCCCTGCGCCAACCCAGCCCCAGCCCAAGGCCCAGCCTCAAGCCTAATCCTGCCCCAGCCCTGGCCCCAATCCAGCCCCAGCCCCACCCCCTACCTCAGCCCTAGCCCCAGCCCTGTCTGCAGCCCCAGCCCTAGCCCCAGCCCCACCCTCGCCACCAGCCCAGCCCCAGCCCCAACCTTGGCCCCAGCCCAGCCCCAGTTAAAGCCCTGCCCCAGCCCTGCCCCTACCCCGGCCCCAGCCCCACCCCACCCTCGGCCCCAGCCAAGCCCCTGTCCCAGCCCTGCCCCGGCCCAGCCCCAGCCCCAGCCCAGCCCCTGCCCTGGACCCAGCCCCAGCCCAGCCCCAGCCGCAGCCCCAGCCCAGCCCCAGCCCAGCCCCAGCCACAGCCCAGCCCCAGCCCTGGACCCAGCCCCAGTCGCAGCCCCGGCCCCAGCCCAGCCCCAGCCCAGCCCCAGCCCAGCTCCAGCCACAGCCCAGGACCAGCCCTGGACCAAGCCCCACCCCTCAGTCAAACCCAGCCCCAGCCTGGCCCCTGCCCTGCCCTAGCTCCAGCCCTAGCCCTGTCCCCAGCCTCGGCCCGTGCCCCTGCCCCAGTCCCAGTCCTGCCCCACCCCAGCCTCATCCCCAGCCCAGGCCCAGCCCTGCTCCAGCCCAGCCCAGCCCCATCTGCATCCCTGCCCACAGAGCAGCCAAAGCCCCAGCCCAGCCCCAGCCCAGCCCCAGCCACCGCCCAGCCCGAGCCCTGGAGCAAGCCCCACCCCTCAGCCAAATCCAGACCCAGCCTGGCCCCAGCCCTGCCCTAGCTCCAGCTTTAGCCCTGTCCCCAGACTCGGCCTGTGCCCCTGCCCCAGTCCCAGTCCTGCCCCATCCCAGCCCCCCAGCCCCAGCCCAGGCCCAGCCCTGCCCCAGCCTCAGCCCCAGCCCCAGCCCTGCCCCAGCCTCAGTCCTGCCCCAGCCCCGGCCCCAGCCCCAGCGCCAGCCCTGCCCCCAACCCACCCCCAGCCATGCCCCCAGCCCGGACCTGTCCCCAGCTCCAGCCCAAGGCCCAGCCTCCAGCCTACTCAAGCCCCAGCCCCGGCCCCAACCTCAGTCCCAGCCCTACCCAAGGCCCCAGCCCCTGCCCCCAGGCCCTGCCCCCAGCCCAGCCCCAGCCCTGCGTCAGCCCTGCCCCAGCCCTAGTCCCCAGCCCACACCCAGCACAGCACCAGCACAGCACCAGCCCCAGCCCCAGCCCAGCCCCTGCCCCGGCCCAGCCCCAGCCCCAGCCAAACCCCACTCACAGCCCCATCCCCGGCCACAGCCCAGCCCTGCCCCAGCCCCAGCCCTACACCGAACCCAGCCCCAGCCCGGCCCCAGCCCTGCCCCAGCCCAGCCCTGCCCCGGCCCAGCTCCAGCCCTGCCCCAGCCCCAGCCCTGACCCAGCCCAGCCACAGCCACAGCCCGGGATCCAGCCCCAGTCGCAGCCCCGGCCCCAGCCCAGCCCTAGCCCAGCCCCAGCCCAGCCCTAGCCCAGCCCCAGCCCAGCTCCAGCCCCACCCTCAGCCCCAGCCCAGCTCCAGCCCAGCCCAGCCCCAGCCCCAGCCCTGCCCTAGCCCAGCCCCAGCCCTGGACCAAGCCCCACCCCTCAGCCAAACCCAGCCCCAGCCTGGCCCCAGCCCCTGCCCTAGCTCCAGCCCTAGCCCTGTCGCCAGCCTCGGCCCGTGCCCCTGCCCCAGTCCCAGTCCTGCCCCATCCCAGCCTCCAGCCCCAGCCCTGCCCTCAGCCCAGCCCCAGACACAGCCTGGCCCCAGCCCTGGCCCCAGCCCCAGCCACAGCCCAGTCCCAGCCCCTGCCCCAGCCTAGCCCCAGCCCTGCCCCAGCCACAGCCCCAGGCCTGACCTCAGCCCTGCCCCAGCCCTGGCTTCTGCCCCAACCCTGGCTCCAGCCCAAGCCCCAGCCCTGCCCAAGCCTTGGTTCCAGCCCCAGCCCCAGCCCTGCGCCAGCCCAGCCCCAGCCCAAGGCCCAGCCTCAAGCCTAGTCCTGCCCCAGCCCTGGCCCCAATCCAGCCCCAGCCCTACCCCTACCTCAGCCCTAGCCCCAGCCCTGTCCGCAGCCACAGCCCCAGCCCCAGCCCCACCCTCGCCACCAGCATAGCCCCAGCCCCAACCTTGGCCCCAGTCCAGCCCCAGTTCCAGGCCTGCCCTAGCCCTGTGCCAAGCCTACCCCAGCCCAGCCCCGGTCCCAGCCCAGCCAAGCCGTGCCCCAGCCCCAGCCCTGCACCAAACCCAGCCCAGGCCCAGCCCCAGCCCTGCCCCAGCTCTGGCCCCAGCCCTGTCCCCAGCCCCGGCCCCTGCCCCACCCCCAGCCCAAGCCCAGACCTGCCCTCAGCCCCAGCCCCAGCCCCAGCCCCAACCTCGGCCCCAGCCCCAGCCCCTTCCCCAGCCCTGCCCCGGCCCAGCCCCAGCCCCTGCCCAGCCCCTGCCCTGGACCCAGCCCTAGCCCAGTCCCAGCCCAGCCCAGCCCCAGCCCCAGCCGCAGCCCAACCCCAGCCCCAGCCCTGCCCCAGCCCCAGCCCCAGCCCCAGCCCCAGCCCCAGCCCTGCCCCAGCCTCAGTCCTGCCCCAGCCCCGGCCCCAGCCCCAGCCCTGCCCTAGCCCAGCCCCAGCCCTGGACCAAGCCCCACCCCTCAGCCAAACCCAGCCCCAGCCTGGCCCCAGCCCTGCCCTAGCTCCAGCTTTAGCCCTGTCCCCAGCCTCGGCCTGTGCCCCAGCATCCGTCCCAGTCCTGCCCCATCCCAGCCCCCAGCCCTAACCCTGCCCCCAGCGCAGCCCCAGACCCAGACTGGACCCAGCCCTGTCCCCAGCCCCAGCCACAGCCCAGTCCCAGGCCCAGCCCCAGCCCCAGCCCCAGCCCTGCCCCAGCCCCAGCCCTGTCCGCAGCCCCAGCCCCAGCCCCAGCCCCACCCTCACCACCAGCCCAGCCCCAGCACCAACCTTGGCCCCAGCCCAGCCCCAGTTCCAGCCCTGCCCCAGCCCTGCCCCTACCCCGGCCCCATCCCCACCCCACCCTCGGCCCCAGCCCAGCCCCTGTCCCAGCCCTGCCCCGGCCCAGCAACAGCCCCGGCCCAGCCCCTGCCCTGGACCCAGCCCCAGCCCAGCCCCAGCCGCAGCCCCAGCCCAGCCCCAGCCCAGCCCCAGGCACAGCCCAGCCCCAGCCCTGGACCCATCCCCAGTCGCAGCCCCGGCCCCAGCCCAGCCCCAGCCCAGCCCCAGCCCCACCCTCAGCCCCAGCCCAGCTCCAGCCACAGCCCAGCCACAGCCCTGGACTCAGCCCCAGCCCAGCCCCAGCCCCAGCCCTGCCCTCGCCCAGCCCCAGCCCTGGACCAAGCCCCACCCCTCAGCCAAACCCAGCCCCAGCCTGGCCCCTGCCCTGCCCTAGCTCCAGCCCTAGCCCTGTCCCCAGCCTCGGCCCGTGCCCCTGCCCCAGTCCCAGTCCTGCCCCACCCCAGCCTCATCCCCAGCCCAGGCCCAGCCCTGCTCCAGCCCAGCCCAGCCCCATCTGCATCCCTGCCCCCAGACCAGCCCCAGCCCCAGCCCAGCCCAGCCCCAGCCCCAGCCACCGCCCAGCCCGAGCCCTGGAGCAAGCCCCACCCCTCAGCCAAATCCAGCCCCAGCCTGGCCCCAGCCCTGCCCTAGCTCCAGCCCTAGCCCTGTCCCCAGACTCGGCCTGTGCCCCTGCCCCAGTCCCAGTCCTGCCCCATCCCAGCCCCCAGCCCCAGCCCTGCCCTCAGCCCAGCCCTGGTCCCACCCCAGCCCAAGCCCTGGCCCAGCCCCAGCCCAAACCTCATCCTTGCCCCCAGCCCAGCCCCAGCCCAGCCCCAGCCTCAGCCCCAGCCCCAGCCCTGCCCCAGCCTCAGTCCTGCCCCAGCCCCGGCCCCAGCCCCAGCCCCTGCCCAGCCCCTGCCCTGGACCCAGCCCCAGCCCAGCCCCAGCTCCAGCCCCAGCCACAGGCCAGCCCCAGCCCTGGACCCAGCCGCAGTCTTAGCCCCGGGCCCAGCCCAGCCCTAGCCCAGCCCCAGCCCAGCCCAGCCCCAGCCCCAGCCCCAGCCCAACCCCAGCCACAGCCCTGCCCCAGCCCTGGACCCAGCCCCAGCCACAGACCCACCCCCCGGCCCCAGCCCCGGCCCCAGCCCAGACCTAACCTAGCCCTGCCCCAGCCCCAGGCCTAGCCCAGCCGTGCCCTCAGACCAGCCCTAGCCCCAGCCCAGACCAGCCCCAGCCCCAGCCCCAGCCTGGCCCCAGCCCTGTCCCCAGCCCCAGCCCAGCCCAGCCCCAGGCCCAGCCCAAGCCTAACCCCAGCGCTGCCCCAGCCCCAGCCCCGCCCCAGCCCCAGTCCCTGGCCGGACCTCAGCCCTGCCCCAGCCCTGGCTCCTGCCCCAGCCCTGGCTCCAGCCCCAGCCCTGGCTCCAGCCCCAGCCCCAGCCCTGCCCAAGCCTTGGTTCCAGCCCCAGCCCCAGCCCCGCGCCAACCCAGCCCCAGCCCAAGGCCCAGCCACAAGCCTAGCAGAGCACCAGCACAGCCCCAGCCCTAGACCCAGCCCAGCCCCAGCCCAAGCCTAGCCCCTGCCCTGGACCCAGCCCCAGCCCCGGACCCAGCCCCAGCCCCAGCCCCAGCCAAGCCCCACTCACGGCTCCATCCCCGGCCCCAGTCGCAGCCCCGGCCCCAGCCTCATCCCCCAGCCCCCAGCCCAGCCCCTGCCCTGGACCCAGCCCCAGCCCCACCCCAGCCTCAACCCCAGCCCAGGCCCAGCCCTGCCTCAGCCCAGCCCAGCCCCATCCCCATCCCTGTCTCCAGCACAGACCCTGCCCCAGCCCTGCCCCAGCCCAGCCCCAGACACCACCCAGCCCCAGCCCTGGACCCAGCCCCAGCCCCAGCCCTCTCCCAGTCCCCACCCCTGCCCCAGCCCCACCCCCGGCCCCAGCCCCGGCCCCTGCCAAGCCCCACTCACGGCCCCATCCCCTGCCCCAGCCCCAGCCCTGCACCGAACCCAGCCCCAGCCCGGCCCCAGCCCTGCCCCAACCCAGCCCTGCCCCGGCCCAGCCCCAGCCCAGCCCCAGCCCAGCCACAGCCCAGCCCCAGCCCCACCCTCAGCCCCAGCACAGCTCCAGACCCAGCCCAGCCCCAGCCACCGCCCACCCCAGCCCTGGACCCAGCCCCATCCCCAGCCCTCTCCCAGTCCCCACCGCAGCCCCAGCCCCAGCCCCACCCCCTGCTCCAGCCCCGGCCCCAGCCCCAGCCAAGCCCCACTCACAGCCCCATCCCCGGCCCAGCCCCAGCACAGCCCCAGCCCAGCCCAGCCACAGCCCAGCCCCAGCCCCACCCTCAGCCCCAGCCCAGCTCCAGCCACAGCCCAGCCACAGCCCTGGACCCAGCCGCAGCCCAACCCCAGCCCCAGCCCTGCCCTAGCCCAGCCCCAGCCCTGGACCAAGCCGCACCCCTCAGCCAAACCCAGCCCCAGCCTGGCCCCAGCCCTGCCCTAGCTCCAGCCCTAGCCCTGGCCCCAGCCTCGGCCCGTGCCCCAACCCCAGTCCCAGTCCTGCCCCATCCCAGCCCCCAGCCCTAACCCTGCCCCCAGCACAGCCCCAGACCCAGATTGGACCCAGCCCTGTCCCCAGCCCCAGCCACAGCCCAGTCCCAGGCCCAGCCCCAGCCTAGCCCCAGCCCTGCCCCAGCCTCAGTCCCAGGCCTGACCTCAGCCCTGCCCCAACCCTGCCTCCTGCCCCAACCCTGGCTCCAGCCCCAGCCCAGCCACAGCCCCACCCTCAGCCCCAGCCCAGCTCCAGCCACAGCCCAGCCACAGCCCTGGACTCAGCCCCAGCCCAGCCCCAGCCCCAGCCCTGCCCTTGCCCAGCCCCAGCCCTGGACCAAGCCCCACCCCTCAGCCAAACCCAGCCCCAGCCTGGCCCCTGCCCTGCCCTAGCTCCAGCCCTAGCCCTGTCCCCAGCCTCGGCCCGTGCCCCTGCCCCAGTCCGTCCTGCCCCACCCCAGCCTCATCCCCAGCCCAGGCCCAGCCCTGCTCCAGCCCAGCCCAGCCCAGCCCAGCCCCAGCCCCAGCCACCACCCAGCCCGAGCCCTGGAGCAAGCCCCACCCCTCAGCCAAATCCAGCCCCAGCCTGGCCCCAGCCCTGCCCTAGCTCCAGCCCTAGCCCTGTCCCCAGACTCGGCCTGTGCCCCTGCCCCAGTCCCAGTCCTGCCCCATCCCAGCCCCCAGCCCCAGCCCTGCCCTCAGCCCAGCCCCGGTCCCAGCCCAGCCCAAGCCCTGGCCCAGCCCCAGCCCAAACCTCATCCTTGCCCCCAGCCCAGCCCCAGCCCAGCCCCAGCCTCAGCCCCACCCCAGCCCTGCCCCAGCCTCAGTCCTGCCCCAGCCCCCGGCCCCAGCCCCAGCCACAGCCCAGCCCCAGCTCCAGCCCCAGCCACAGCCCAGCCCCAGCCCTGGACCCAGCCGCAGTCTTAGCCCCGGGCCCAGCCCAGCCCTAGCCCAGCCCCAGCCCAGCCCAGCCCCAGCCCCATCCCCAGCCCAACCCCAGCCCCACCCCCGGCCCCAGCCCCGGCCCCAGCCCAGCCCTAACCTAGCCCTGCCCCAGCCCCAGGCCTAGCCCAGCCGTGCCCTCAGCCCAGCCCTAGCCCCAGCCCAGACCAGCCCCAGCCCCAGCCCCAGCCTGGCCCCAGCCCTGTCCCCAGCCCCAGCCCCGCCCCAGCCTCATCCCCAGCCCAGGCCCAGCTCTGCCCCGGGACAGCCCCAGCCCCAGCCCCAGCCAAGCCCCACTCACGGCTCCATTCCCGGCCCCCAGTCGCAGCCCCGGCCCCAGCCCAGCCCCAGCCCCAGCCCAGCCCCTGCCCTGGACCCAGTCCTGCCCCAGCCCTGGACACAGCCCCACCCTGGACCCAGCCCCAGGCCCAGCCCAGCCCCAGCCCAGCCCCCAGCCCCACCCTCAGCCCCAGCCCAGCTCCAGCCACAGCCCAGCCACAGCCCTGGACCAAGCCGCAGCCCAACCCCAGCCCCAGCCCTGCCCTAGCCCAGCCCCAGCCCTGGACCAAGCCCCACCCCTCAGCCAAACCCAGCCCCAGCCTGGCCCCAGCCCTGCCCTAGCTCCAGCCCTAGCCCTGTCCCCAGCCTCGGCCCGTGCCCCCAGCCCCAGTCCCAGTCCTGCCCCATCCCAGCCCCCAGCCCTAACCCTGCCCCCAGCACAGCCCCAGACCCAGACTGGACCCAGCCCTGTCCCCAGCCCCAGCCACAGCCCAGTCCCAGGCCCAGCCACAGCCTGGCCCCAGCCCTGCCCCAGCCTCAGTCCCAGGCCTGACCTCAGCCCCAGGCCTGACCTCAGCCCTGCCCCAACCCTGGCTCCTGCCCCCAACCCCTGGCTCCAGCCCCAGCCCCAGCCCTGCGCCAACCCAGCCCCAGCCCAAGGCCCAGCCTCAAGCCTAATCCTGCCCCATCCCTGGCCCCAATCGAGCCCCAGCCCCCACCCCTACCTCAGCCCTAGCCCCAGCCCTGTCCGCAGCCCCAGCCCCAGCCCCAGCCCCACCCTCGCCACCAGCCCAGCCCCAGACACAGCCCCAGCCCCAGCCCAGCCCCAGTTCCAGCCCTGCCCCAGGCCTGCCCCTACTCCGGCCCCAGACCCACCCCACCCTCGGCCCCAGCCCAGCCCCTGTCCCAGCCCTGCCCCGGCCCAGCCCCAGCCCCAGCCCAGCCCCTGCCCTGGACCCAGCCCCAGCCCAGCCCCAGCCGCAGCCCCAGCCCAGCCCCAGCCCAGCCCCAGCCACAGCACAGCCCCTGCCCTGGACCCAGCCCCAGTCGCAGCCCCGGCCCCAGCCCAGCCCCAGCCCAGCCCCAGCCCCACCCTCAGCCCCAGCCCAGCTCCAGCCACAGCCCAGCCACAGCCCTGGACTCAGCCCCAGCCCAGCCTCAGCCCCAGCCCTGCCCTTGCCCCAGCCCCAGCCCTGGACCAAGCCCCACCCCTCAGCCAAACCCAGCCCCAGCCTGGCCCCTGCCCTGCCCTAGCTCCAGCCCTAGCCCTGTCCCCAGCCTCGGCCCGTGCCCCTGCCCCAGTCCCAGTCCTGCCCCACCCCAGCCTCATCCCCAGCCCAGGCCCAGCCCTGCCCTTGCCCAGCCCCAGCCCTGGACCAAGCCCCACCCCTCAGCCAAACCCAGCCCCAGCCTGGCCCCTGCCCTGCCCTAGCTCCAGCCCTAGCCCTGTCCCCAGACTCGGCCTGTGCCCCTGCCCCAGTCCCAGTCCTGCCCCATCCCAGCCCCCAGCCCCAGCCCTGCCCTCAGCCCAGCCCTGGTCCCACCCCAGCCCAAGCCCTGGCCCAGCCCCAGCCCAAACCTCATCCTTGCCCCCAGCCCAGCCCCAGCCCTGCCCCAGCCCCGGCCCCAGCCCCAGCCCCTGCCCAGCCCCTGCCCTGGACCCAGCCCCAGCCCAGCCCCAGCTCCAGCCCCAGCCACAGCCCAGCTCCAGCCCCAGACCCAGCCGCAGCCTTCGCCCCGGGCCCAGCCCAGCCCTAGCCCAGCCCCAGCCCAGCCCCCAGCCCCATCCCCAGCCCAACCCCAGCCACAGCCCTGCCCCAGCCCTGGACCCAGCCGCAGCCACAGCCCCACCCCCGGCCCCAGCCCCGGCCCCAGCCCAGCCCTAACCTAGCCCTGCCCCAGCCCCAGGCCTAGCCCAGCCGTGCCCTCAGCCCAGCCCTAGCCCCAGCCCAGACCAGCCCCAGCCCCAGCCCCAGCCTGGCCCCAGCGCTGGCCAGGCCCCAGCCCAGCCCAGCCCCAGGCCCAGCCCAAGCCTAACCCCAGCGCTGCCGCAGCCCCAGCCCCGCCCCAACCCCAGCCCCTGGCCGGACCTCAGCCCTGCCCCAGCCCTGGCTCCTGCCCCAGCCCTGGCTCCAGCCCCAGCCCTGGCTCCAGCCCCAGCCCCAGCCCTGCCCAAGCCTTGGTTCCAGCCCCAGCCCCAGCCCCGCGCCAACCCAGCCCCAGCCCAAGGCCCAGCCTCAAGCCTAGCAGAGCACCAGCCCAGCCCCAGCCCTGGACCCAGCCCCAGCCCCAGCCCTCTCCCAGTCCCCGCCGCAGCCCCAGCCCCAGCCCCACCCCCTGCCCCAGCCCCGGCCCCAGCCCCAGCCAAGCCCCACTCACGGCCCCATCCCCGGCCTCAGCCCAGCCCTGCCCCAGCCCAGCCTTGCCCCGGCCCAGCTCCAGCCCAGCCCCAGCCCTGCCACAGCCCAGCCCCAGCCACAGCCCAGTCCCAGCCCTGGATCCAGCCCCAGTCGCAGCCCCGGACCCAGCCCAGCCCTAGCCCAGCCCCAGCCCCACCATCAGCCCCAGATCAGCTCCAGCCACAGCCCAGCCACAGCCCTGGACCCAGCCGCAGCCCAACCCCAGCCCCAGCCCTGCCCTAGCCCAGCCCCAGCCCTGGACCAAGCCCCACCCCTGAGCCGAACCCAGCCCCAGCCTGGCCCCAGCCCTGCCCTAGCTCCAGCCCTAGCCCTGTCCCCAGCCTCGGCCCGTGCCCCAGCCCCAGTCCCAGACCTGCCCCATCCCAGCCCCCAGGCCAAACCCTGCCCCCAGCGCAGCCCCAGACCCAGACTGGACCCAGCCCTGTCCCCAGCCCCAGCCACGCCCAGTCCCAGGCCCAGCCCCAGCCTAGCCCCAGCCCTGCCCCAGCCTCAGTCCCAGGCCTGACCTCAGCCCCAGGCCTGACCTCAGCCCTGCCCCTACCCTGGCTCCTGCCCCAACCCTGGCTCCAGCCCCAGCCCCAGCCCTGCGCCAACCCAGCCCCAGCCCAAGGCCCAGCCTCAAGCCTAATCCTGCCCCAGCCCTGGACCCAATCCTGCCCCAGCCCCACCCCTAACTCAGCCCTAGCCCCAGCCATGTCTGCAGCCCCAGCCCCAGCCCCAGCCCCACCCTCGCCACTAGCCCAGCCCCAGCCCCAACCTTGGCCCCAGCCCAGCCCCAGTTCAAGCCCTGCCCCAGTCCTACCCCTACCCCGGCCCCAGCCCCACCCCACCCTCGGCCCCAGCCCAGCCCCTGTCCCAGCCCTGCCCCGGCCCAGCCCCAGACCCAGCCCAGCCCCTGCCCTGGACCCAGCCCCAGCCCAGCCCCAGCCGCAGCCCCAGCCCAGCCCCAGCCCAGCCCCAGCCACAGCCCAGCCCCAGCCCTGGACCCAGCCCCAGTCGCAGCCCTGGCCCCAGCCCTGCCCCCAACCCAGCCCTACCCCAGCCCCCGCCCTGCCCCAGCCCCAGCCCTGCACCGAACCCAGCCGCAGCCCGGCCCCAGCCCAGCCACAGCCACAGCCCAGCCCCAGCCCTGGACCCAGCCCCAGCCCGGCCCCAGCCCTGCCCCAACCCAGCCCTGCCCCGGCCCAGCCCCAGCCCAGCCCCAGCCCCAGCCCTGCCCCAGCCCAGCCCAGCCAAAGCCCAGCCCCAGCCCCACCCTCAGCCCCAGCCCAGCTCCAGACCCAGCCCAGCCCCAGCCACCGCCCAGCCCTAGCCCTGGACCCAGCCCCAGCCCCAGCCCTCTCCCAGTCCCCGCCGCAGCCCCAGCCCCAGCCCCACCCCCTGCCCCAGCCCCGGCCCCAGCCCCAGCCAAGCCCCACTCACGGCCCCATCCCCGGCCTCAGCCCAGCCCTGCCCCAGCCCAGCCTTGCCCCGGCCCAGCCCCAGCCCAGCCCCAGCCCTGCCACAGCCCAGCCCCAGCCACAGCCCAGCCCCAGCCCTGGACCCAGCCCCTGTCGCAGCACCGGCCCCAGCCCAGCCCCAGCCCAGCCCCAGCCCCACCATCAGCCCCAGCCCAGCTCCAGCCACAGCCCAGCCCCAGCCCGGCCCCAGCCCTGCCCCAACCCAGCCCTGCCCCGGCCCAGCCCCAGCCCAGCCCCAGCCCCAGCCCTGCCCTCGCCCAGCCCCAGCCCTGGACCAAGCCCCAGCCAAGCCCCACTCACGGCCCCATCCCCGGCCTCAGCCCAGCCCTGCCCCAGCCCAGCCTTGCCCCGGCCCAGCCCCAGCCCAGCCCCAGCCCTGCCACAGCCCAGCCCCATCCCCAGCCCAGCCCCAGCCCAGCCCCAGCCCCACCCTCAGTCCCAGCCCAGCTCCAGCCACAGCCCAGCCACAGCCCTGGACTCAGCCCCAGCCCAGCCCTAGCCCCAGCCCTGCCCTCGCCCAGCCCCAGCCCTGGACCAAGCCCCATCCCTCAGCCAAACCCAGCCCCAGCCTGGCCCCTGCCCTGGAGCAAGCCCCACCCCTCAGCCAAGTCCAGCCCCAGCCTGGCCCCAGCCCTGCCCTAGCTCCAGCCCTAGCCCTGTCCCCAGACTCGGCCTGTGCCCCTGCCCCAGTCCCAGTCCTGCCCCATCCCAGCCCCCAGCCCCAGCCCTGCCCTCAGCCCAGCCCTGGTCCCACCCCAGCCCAAGCCCTGGCCCAGCCCCAGCCCAAACCTCATCCTTGCCCCCAGCCCAGCCCCAGTCCCGGCCCCAGCCTCAGCCCCAGCCCCAGCCCCAGCCCTGTCCCAGCCTCAGTCCTGCCACAGCCCCGGCCCCAGCCCCAGGCCCTGCCCAGCCCCTGCCCTGGACCCAGCCCCAGCCACAGCCCCACCCCCGGCCCCAGCCCCGGCCCCAGCCCAGCCCTAACCTAGCCCTGCCCCAGCCCCAGGCCTAGCCCAGCCGTGCCCTCAGACCAGCCCT
The DNA here is from genome assembly GCF_026170545.1 of Melanerpes formicivorus. NCBI lineage: Eukaryota > Metazoa > Chordata > Aves > Piciformes > Picidae > Melanerpes > Melanerpes formicivorus. The sequence goes on from NW_027142891.1 coordinate 92,944, forward strand.
AGCCCCAGCCCAGTCCAGCCCCAGCCCCAGCCCCAACCTGGCCCCAGCCCTGTTCCCAGCCCCAGCCCAGCCCAGCCCCAGGCCCAGCCCAAGCCTAACCCCAGCGCTGCCGCAGCCCCAGCCCCGCCCCAGCCCCAGCCCCTGGCCGGACCTCAGCCCTGCCCCAGCCCTGGCTCCAGCCCCAGCCCTGGCTCCAGCCCCAGCCCCAGCCCTGCCCAAGCCTTGGTTCCAGCCCCAGCCCCAACCCCGCGCCAACCCAGCCCCAGCCCAAGGCCCAGCCTCAAGCCTAGCAGAGCACCAGCACAGCCCCAGCCCTAGACCCAGCCCAGCCCCAGCCCCAGCCCAGGCCCTGCCCTGGACCCAGCCCCAGCCCCACCCCAGCCTCATCCCCAGCCCAGGCCCAGCCCTGCGCCGGCTCAGCCCCAGCCCAGCCCCAGCCCTGGACCCAGCCCCAGCCCCACCTCAGCCTCATCCCCAGCCCAGGCCCAGCCCTGCGCCGGCCCAGCCCCAGTCCAGCCCCTGCCCCGGCCCAGCCCCAGCCCCAGCCCCAGCCAAGCCCCACTCACGGCTCCATCCCCGGCCCCAGTCGCAGCCCCAGCCCCAGCCCAGCCCCAGCCCCAGCCCAACCCCTGCCCTGGACCCAGTCCTGCCCCAGCCCTGGACACAGCCCCGCCCTGGACCCAGCCCCAGCCCCAGCCCAGCCCCAGCCCTGCCCCAGCCTAGCCCCAGCCCCAGTCCAGCCCCTGCCCTGGACCCAATCCCAGCCCCAGCCCAGCCCCAGGCCAGCCCCAGCCACCACCCAGCACCAGCCCTGCCCCCAGCCCAGCCCCAGCCCCACCCTGGACCCAGCCTCAGCCCCAGCCCTGCCCCAGCCCTGCCCCAGCCTCATCCCCGGCCCCAGCCCAGCCCCTGCCCTGGACCGAGCCCCAGCCGCATCCCAGCCTCATCCCCAGCCCAGGCCCAGCCCTGCCCCAGCCCAGCCCAGCCCCATCCCCATCCCTGTCTCCAGCCCACACCCTGCCCCAGCCCTGCCCCAGCCCAGCCCCAGCCACCGCCCAGCCCCAGCCCTGGACCCAGCCCCAGCCCCAGCCCTCTCCCAGTTTCCACCCCTGCCCCAGCCCCACCCCCGGCCCCAGCCCCGGCCCCTGCCAAGCCCCACTAACGGCCCCATCCCCTGCCCCAGCTCAGCCCTACCCCAGCCCCCGCCCTGCCCCAGCCCCAGCCCTGCACCGAACCCAGCCCCAGCCCGGCCCCAGCCCTGCCCCAACCCAGCCCTGCCCCGGCCCTGCCCCAGCCACAGCCCAGTCCCAGCCCTGGATCCAGCCCCAGTCGCAGCCCCGGACCCAGCCCAGCCCTAGCCCAGCCCCAGCCCCGCCATCAGCCCCAGATCAGCTCCAGCCACAGCCCAGCCACAGCCCTGGACCCAGCCACAGCCCAACCCCAGCCCCAGCCCTGCCCTAGCCCAGCCCCAGCCCTGGACCAAGCCCCACCCCTGAGCCGAACCCAGCCCCAGCCTGGCCCCAGCCCTGCCCTAGCTCCAGCCCTAGCCCTGTCCCCAGCCTCGGCCCGTGCCCCAGCCCCAGTCCCAGTCCTGCCCCATCCCAGCCCCCAGGCCAAACCCTGCCCCCAGCGCAGCCCCAGACCCAGACTGGACCCAGCCCTGTCCCCAGCCCCAGCCACAGCCCAGTCCCAGGCCCAGCCCCAGCCTAGCCCCAGCCCTGCCCCAGCCTCAGTCCCAGGCCTGACCTCAGCCCCAGGCCTGACCTCAGCCCTGCCCCAACCCTGGCTCCTGCCCCAACCCTGGCTCCAGCCCCAGCCCCAGCCCTGCGCCAACCCAGCCCCAGCCCAAGGCCCAGCCTCAAGCCTAATCCTGCCCCAGCCCTGGACCAAGTCCAGGCCCAGCCCCACCCCTAACTCAGCCCTAGCCCCAGCCCTGTCTGCAGCCCCAGCCCCAGCCCCAGCCCCACCCTCACCACTAGCCCAGCCCCAGCCACAACCTTGGCCCCAGCCCAGCCCCAGTTCAAGCCCTGCCCCAGTCCTGCCCCTACCCCAGCCCAGCCCCACCCCACCCTCGGCCCCAGCCCAGCCCCTGCCCTGGACCCAGCCCCAGCCCAGCCCCAGCTGCAGCCCCAGCCCAGCCCCAGCCCAGCCCCAGCCACAGACCAGCCCCAGCCCTGGACCCAGCCCCAGCCCCAGCCCGGCCCCATCCCAGCCCCAGCCACAGCACAGCCCCAGCCCTGGACCCAGCCCCAGCCCCAGCCCGGCCCCAGCCCTGCCCCAGCCCAGCCCTACCCCAGCCCCCGCCCTGCCCCAACCCAGCCCTGCCCCGGCCCAGCCCCAGCCCAGCCCCAGCCCCAGCCCTGCCCCAGCCCAGCCCAGCCACAGCCCAGCCCCAGCCCCACCCTCAGCCCCAGCCCAGCTCCAGCCCCAGCCCAGCCCCAGCCACCGCCCAGCCCCAGCCCTGGACCCAGCCCCAGCCCCAGCCCTCTCCCAGTCCCCGCCGCAGCCCCAGCCCCAGCCCCACCCCCTGCCCCAGCCCCGGCCCCAGCCCCAGCCAAGCCCCACTCACGGCCCCATCCCCGGCCTCAGCCCAGCCCTGCCCCAGCCCAGCCTTGCCCTGGCCCAGCCCCAGCCCAGCCCCAGCCCTGCCACAGCCCAGCCCCAGCCACAGCCCAGCCCCAGCCCTGGACCCAGCCCCAGTCGCAGCACCGGCCCCAGCCCAGCCCCAGCCCAGCCCCAGCCCCACCCTCAGCCCCAGCCCAGCTCCAGCCACAGCCCAGCCACAGCCCTGGTCTCAGCCCCAGCCCAGCCCCAGCCCCAGCCCTGCCCTCGCCCAGCCCCAGCCCTGGACCAAGCCCCATCCCTCAGCCAAACCCAGCCCCAGCCTGGCCCCTGCCCTGGAGCAAGCCCCACCCCTCAGCCAAATCCAGCCCCAGCCTGGCCCCAGCCCTGCCCTAGCTCCAGCCCTAGCCCTGTCCCCAGACTCGGCCTGTGCCCCTGCCCCAGTCCCAGTCCTGCCCCATCCCAGCCCCCAGCCCCAGCCCTGCCCTCAGCCCAGCCCTGGTCCCACCCCAGCCCAAGCCCTGGCCCAGCCCCAGCCCAAACCTCATCCTTGCCCCCAGCCCAGCCCCAGCCCTGCCCCAGCCTCAGCCCCAGCCCCAGCCCTGCCCCAGCCTCAGTCCTGCCCCAGCCCCGGCCCCAGCCCCAGCCCCTGCCCAGCCCCTGCCCTGGACCCAGCCCCAGCCAAGCCCCACTCACGGCCCCATCCCCGGCCCCAGCCCAGCCCTGCCCCAGCCCAGCCTTGCCCCGGCCCAGCCCCAGTCCAGCCCCAGCCCTGCCACAGCCCAGCCCCAGCCACAGCCCAGCCCCAGCCCTGGATCCAGCCCCAGTCGCAGCCCCGGCCCCAGCCCAGCCCTAGCCCAGCCCCAGCCCAGCCCTAGCCCAGCCCCAGCCCAGCCCCAGCCCCACCCTCAGCCCCAGCCCAGCCCCAGCTCCAGCCCCAGCCACAGCCCAGCCCCAGCCCTGGACCCAGCCGCAGTCTTAGCCCCGGGCCCAGCCCAGCCCTAGCCCGGCCCCAGCCCAGCCCAGCCCCAGCCCCAGCCCCAGCCCAACCCCAGCCACAGCCCTGCCCCAGCCCTGGACCCAGCCCCAGCCACAGCCCCAATCCTGGCCCCAGCCCCGGCCCCAGCCCAGCCCTAACCTAGGCCTGTCCCACCCCTGGCCCCAGCCCCGGCCCCAGCCCAGACCTAACCTAGGCCTGTCCCAGCCCCCGCCTCAGCCCTGCCCTAACCTAGCCCTGCCCCAGCCCCAGGCCTAGCCCAGCCGTGCCCTCACCCCAGCCCCAGCCCCAGCCCAGCCCAGCCCCAGGCCCAGCCCCACCCTAACCCCAGCACTGCCCCAGCCCCAGCCCCGCCCCAGCCCCAGCCCCTGGCCAGACCTCAGCCCTGCCCCAGCCCTGGCTCCTGCCCCAGCCCTGGCTCCAGCCCCAGCCCCACCCTCGCCACCAGCCCAGCCCCAGCCCTGGATCCAGCCCCAGTCGCAGCCCCGGCCCCAGCCCAGCCCTAGCCCAGCCCCAGCCCAGCCCTAGCCCAGCCCCAGCCCAGCCCCAGCCCCACCCTCAGCCCCAGCCCAGCCCCAGCTCCAGCCCCAGCCACAGCCCAGCCCCAGCCCTGGACCCAGCCGCAGTCTTAGCCCCGGGCCCAGCCCAGCCCTAGCCCGGCCCCAGCCCAGCCCAGCCCCAGCCCCAGCCCCAGCCCAACCCCAGCCACAGCCCTGCCCCAGCCCTGGACCCAGCCCCAGCCACAGCCCCAATCCCGGCCCCAGCCCCGGCCCCAGCCCAGCCCTAACCTAGGCCTGTCCCACCCCTGGCCCCAGCCCCGGCCCCAGCCCAGACCTAACCTAGGCCTGTCCCAGCCCCCGCCTCAGCCGTGCCCTAACCTAGCCCTGCCTCAGCCCCAGGCCTAGCCCAGCCGTGCCCTCACCCCAGCCCCAGCCCCAGCCCAGCCCAGCCCCAGGCCCAGCCCCACCCTAACCCCAGCACTGCCCCAGCCCCAGCCCCGCCCCAGCCCCAGCCCCTGGCCAGACCTCAGCCCTGCCCCAGCCCTGGCTCCTGCCCCAGCCCTGGCTCCAGCCCCAGCCCCACCCTCGCCACCAGCCCAGCCCCATCCCCAACCTTGGCCCCAGCCCAGCCCCAGTTCCAGCCCTGCCCCAGCCCTGCCCCTTCCCCGGCCCCAGCCCCGGCCCCAGACTCGGCCCCAGCCCAGCCCCAGGCCTAACCCTGTGCCAGCCCTACCCCAGCCCAGCCCCGGTCCCAGCCCAGCCAAGCCCTGCCCCAGCCCTAGCCCTGCACCGAACCCAGCCCCAGCCCGGCCCCAGCCCTGCCCCAGCTCTGGCCCCAGCCCTGTCCCCAACCCCAGCCCCTGCCCCACCCCCAGCCCTAGCCCAGCCCTGCCCTCAGCCCCAGCCTCAGTCCTGCCCCAGCCCCGGCCCCAGCCCCAGCCCCAGCCCTGCCCCCAACCCAGCCCCAGCCATGCCCCCAGCCCAGACCTGTCCCCAGCCCCAGCCCAAGGCCCAGCCTCAAGCCTAGCACAGCACCAGCACAGCCCCAGCCCTAGACCCAGCACCAACCCCAGCCCCAGCCAAGCCCCTGCCCTGGACCCAGCCCCTGCCCCACCCCAGCCTCATCCCCAGCCCAGGCCCAGCCCTGCTCCAGCCCAGCCCAGCCCCATCCGCATCCCTGCCCCCAGACCAGCCCCAGCCCCAGCCCAGCCCCAGCCCAGCCCCAGCCACCGCCCAGCCCCAGCCCTGGAGCAAGCCCCACCCCTCAGCCAAATCCAGCCCCAGCCCCAGCCCAGCCCCTGCCCTGGACCCAGCCCCAGCCCCACCCCAGCCTCATCCCCAGCCCAGGCCCAGCGCTGCCCCGGTCACAGCCCAGCCCTGCCCCAGCTCTGGCCCCAGCCCTGTCCCCAGCCCCGGCCCCTGCCCCACCCCCAGCCCTAGCCCAGCCCTGCCCTCAGCCCCAGCCCATCTCCAGCCCCAGCCCCAGCCCCAGCCCCGGCCCAAACCTTCACCCCAGCCCATCCCCACCCCAGCCCTGTCCTGCCCCAGTCCCAGCCCCAGCCCCGGCCTCAGCCCAGCCGTAACCTAGCCCAGCCCCAGACCCAGCCTGGCCCCAGCCCTGTCCCCAGTCCCAGCCACAGCTCAGACCCAGGCCCAGCCCCAGCCTAGCCCCAGCCCTGCCCCAGCCCCAGCCCCTGGCCAGACCTCAGCCCTGCCACAGCCCTGGCTCCTGCCCCAGCCCTGGCTCCAGCCCCAGCCCCAGCCATGCCCACGCCTTGCTTCCAGCCCCAGCCCCAGCCCTGCGCCAACCCAGCCCCACCCTCAGCCCCAGCCCAGCTCCAGTCACAGCCCAGCCACAGCCCTGGTCTCAGCCCCAGCCCAGCCCCAGCCCCAGCCCTGCCCTCGCCCAGCCCCAGCCCTGGACCAAGCCCCATCCCTCAGCCAAACCCAGCCCCAGCCTGGCCCCTGCCCTGGAGCAAGCCCCACCCCTCAGCCAAATCCAGCCCCAGCCTGGCCCCAGCCCTGCCCTAGCTCCAGCCCTAGCCCTGTCCCCAGACTCGGCCTGTGCCCCTGCCCCAGTCCCAGTCCTGCCCCATCCCAGCCCCCAGCCCCAGCCCTGCCCTCAGCCCAGCCCTGGTCCCACCCCAGCCCAAGCCCTGGCCCAGCCCCAGCCCAAACCTCATCCTTGCCCCCAGCCCAGCCCCAGCCCTGCCCCAGCCTCAGCCCCAGCCCCAGCCCTGCCCCAGCCTCAGTCCTGCCCCAGCCCCGGCCCCAGCCCCAGCCCCTGCCCAGCCCCTGCCCTGGACCCAGCCCCAGCCACAGCCCCACCCCCGGCCCCAGCCCCGGCCCCAGCCCAGCCCTAACCTAGCCCTGCCCCAGCCCCAGGCCTAGCCCAGCCGTGCCCTCAGCCCAGCCCTAGCCCCTGCCCAGACCAGCCCCAGCCCCAGCCCCAGCCCCGGCCCCAGCCCCAGCCAAGCCCCACTCACGGCCCCATCCCCGGCCCCAGCCCAGCCCTGCCCCAGCCCAGCCTTGCCCCGGCCCAGCCCCAGCCCAGCCCCAGCCCTGCCACAGCCCAGCCCCAGCCACAGCCCAGTCCCAGCCCTGGATCCAGCCCCAGTCGCAGCCCCGGTCCCAGCCCAGCCAAGCCCTGCCCCAGCCCCAGCCCCAGCCCCAGCCCCAGCCAAGCCCCACTCACGGCCCCAGCCCCGGCCCCAGCCCAGTCCTGCCCCAGCTCCAGCCCTACACAGAACCCAGCCCCAGCCAAGCCCCAGTCCTGCCCCAGCCCAGCCCTGCCCCGGCCCAGCCCCAGCCCCACCCCAGCCCCAGCTGCAGCCCCAACCCTGCCCCAGCCCAGCCACAGCCACAGCCCAAGCCCAGCCCCAGCACTGGATCCAGCCCCAGTTGCAGCCCCGGCCCCAGCCCAGCCCTAGCCCAGCCCCAGCCCCACCCTCAGCCCCAGCCCAGCTCCAGCCACAGCCCAGCCACAGCCCTGGACCCAGCCCCAGCCCAGCCCCAGCCCCAGCCCCAGCCCCTGCCCTAGCCCAGACCCAGCCCTGGACCAAGCCCCACCCCTGAGCCGAACCCAGCCCCAGCCTGGCCCCAGCCCTGCCCTAGCTCCAGCCCCGGCCCTGTCCCCAGCCTCGGCCTGTGCCCCTGCCCCAGTCCCAGTCCTGCCCCCAGCCCAGCCCCCAGCCCTAGCCCTGCCCCCAGCCCAGCCCCGGACCCAGACTGTCCCCAGCCCTGTCCCGAGCCCCAGCCACAGCCCAGCCCCAGGCCCAGCCCCAGCCTAGCCCCAGCCCTGCCCCAGCCCCAGCCCTAGGCCTGACCTCTGCCCTGCCCCAGCCCTGGCTCCTGCCCCAACCCTGGCTCCAGCCCCAGCCCCAGCCCTGCCCAAGCCTTGGTTCCAGCCCCAGCCCCAGCCCTGCGCCAAGCCAGCCCCAGCCCAAGGCCCAGCCTCAAGCCTAGTCCTGCCCCAGCCCTGGCCCCAATCCAGCCCCAGCCCTACCCCTACCTCAGCCCCAGCCCCAGCCCCACCCTCGCCACCAGCCCAGCCGCAGCCCCAACCTTGGCCCCACCCCAGCCCCAGTTCAAGCCCTGCCCCAACCCAGCCCTGCCCCAGCCCAGCCCCAGCCCAGCTCCAGCCACAGCCCCAGCCCTGCCCCAGCCCAGCCACAGCCACAGCCACAGCCCAGCCCCAGCACTGGATCCAGCCCCAGTCGCAGCCCCGGACCCAGCCCAGCCCTAGCCCAGCCCCAGCCCCACCCTCAGCCCCAGCCCAGCTCCAGCCACAGCCCAGCCACAGCCCTGGACCCAGCCGCAGCCCAGCCCCAGCCCCAGCCCCTGCCCTAGCCCAGCCCCAGCCCTGGACCAAGCCCCACCCCTGAGCCGAACCCAGCCCCAGCCCTGCCCCAGCCCTGCCCTAGCTCCAGCCCTAGCCCTGGCCCCAGCCTCGGCCCGTGCCCCTGCCCCAGTCCCAGTTTTGCCCCATCCCAGCCCCCAGCCCCAGCCCTGCCCCCAGCCCAGCCCCAGACCCAGACTGTCCCCAGCCCTGTCCCGAGCCCCAGCCACAGCCCAGCCCCAGGCCCAGCCCCAGCCTAGACCCAGCCCTGCCCCAGCCGAAGCCCCAGGCCTGACCTCAGCCCTGCCCCAGCCCTGGCTCCTGCCCCAACCCTGGCTCCAACCCCAGCCCCAGCCCTGCCCAAGCCTTGGTTCCAGCCCCAGCCCTGCGCCAACCCAGCCCCAGCCCAAGGCCCAGCCTCAAGACTAGTCCTGCCCCAGCCCTGGCCCCAATCCAGCCCCAGCCCTACCCCTACCTCAGCCCTAGCCCCAGCCCTGTCCACAGTCCCAGCCCCAGCCCCAGCCCCACCCTCGCCACCAGCCCAGCCCCAGCCCCAACCTTGGCCCAACCCAGCCCCAGTTCAAGCCCTGTCCCAGCCCTGCCCCTGCCCCGGCCCCTGCCCCAGCTCCAGCCCTAGCCCAGCCCTGCCCTCATCCCCAGCCCAGCCCCACCCTCGGCCCCAGCCCAGCCCCTGCCCCAGCCCTGCCCCGGCCTAGCCCCAGACCCTGCCTAGACCCTGCCCTGGACCCAGAACCAGCCCCAGTCCAGCCCCAGCCACAGCCCCAGCCCCAGCCACAGCCCCAGCCCTGCCCCAGCCCAGCCCCAGCCACAGCCCAGCCCCAGCCCTGGACCCAGCCCCAGTCACAGCCCAGCCACAGCCCCAGCCCTGCCCCAGCCCAGCCCCAGCCCCAGCCCCAGCCCAACCCCAGCTCCAGCCCCAGCCCAGCCCCCAGCCCCGGCTCTACCCCTGCCCAGTCCCGGTCCATGCCCGGCCCCAGCCCTGCCCCACCCAGCCCCAGCCCCAGGCCTGCCCAAGACTTGGTTCCAGCCCCAGTTCCAGCCCTGCCCCAGCCCTGCCCCTGCCCCGGCCCCAGCCCCGGCCCCAGACTCGGCCCCAGCCCAGTCCCAGGCCTAGCCCTGCCCCAGTCCCCGCCCCAGACCCAGCCACAGCCCCAGCCCTGTGCCAGCCCTACCCCAGGCCAGCCCCAGCCCTAGCCCGGCCCCAGCCCCAGCCCCAGCCCCAGCCCTGCCCTAGTCCCTGCCCCAGCCCAGTCCTGGTCCCAGCCCAGGCCCAGCCCTCCCCCAGCCCAAGCCCCAGCCCAGCCCCAGCCCTACCCCAGCCCTGCCCCAACCTCGGCCCCAGCCCAGCCCCAGCCCCAGCCCTACCCCAGCCCTGCCGCAGCCTCGGGCCCAGCCCTGTCCCAGCCCCAGCCCAGCCCCAGCCCCAGCCCTGCCCTAGCTCCAGCCCCAGCCCTGGACCAAGCCCCACCCCTCAGCCAAACCCAGCCCCAGCCTGGCCCCAGCCCTGCCCTAGCTCCAGCCCTAGCCCTGTGTGGCCGGTTGACGTTGCCCCCTTAAGAAAGGGAATATGGTGGACAGAAGTTGGTAAACGGAAGGAGTAGTCTAAACTAATTTCATTGGTGAAGTGGGAGGAAGCACCTTCTGAGCTGGGACTATACTGGGTTTTTCCAGCACCCTATCTTCAGTCTTGCTGCCGCCTTTCCACGGTGCAGCAGCTCTGCAGCTATCTCTGTGCTGGGCTTTCTGCCTAGGCCTCGGCCTTGAAAACAAGATACCAGGCCTGTATATTAACTCCTTTCCAATTAACACAAACTGCTTCTAACATTTTTTTTTTCCTCTCTTTTCTCTCTCTTTCTATCCCATTCTGGGGAAAGGGGGGGAGAGAGGGGAGAGCGGAGGTGGGGGACCCCTCTGCCGAGGGGGGTCACTCTCATTTCTGTGTTGCTCTGTTGTATATCTTTGTATATATTGTAGATATTGTAAATTTGTAAATATTCCCCTGCATTCCCTACATTGCTTTGTAAATATAGCTCCACTGCTTTGCTAATTCAGCTTGTGAGTTTTTTTTCTTTCCCTTCAAGTTTCTTTCCCTTTACCCTACAAGGGGGAAGGGAGGAGGCTTCTTGGCCTTACCCCTTCCAAACCCACCACATTTTTTTTATTGGCGCCCAACGTGGGGCAGATAATTAGTTCAATTTATTATTTGATTGATTTAGTGTTTTCCAGCTGAATTAGCAAACATGAAGGTGTTGTGGTTTGTGGAGCGATTATTCTTTTCAATTTTTGGGGCTCTGGTTTACAGATATTGTTTGGGTTTGATTTTGGATTACCTGGGCAAATATTTGGTGCGGACAATTTATATGTGGGTTATGTATAGAGTTAAATTATGGTATGGAAAATGTATTAATTTATTATGGCCAGTGAGATACAGGAATGTTACCTCCACCACTCTCCCAATTGAGATAAAGGGTTTTAAGATTCCGCCTGAGGAGAGAGTAACTTTAGGTGATGCCTGGGATCCAAAGGTGATTTATGTGATGTGTATAATTCTGCTGCTGGTGATAACTAATGTGTTTTCTCTGTATTCCTTGTGGCGAGAGAAAAAGGTGTCCAGGGCGTGTTTTGTTATTAAAACTAGATCAAAAAGAAAACGCCGTGGCTCTCGGTCAGTCCCACAGTCATCTAGTGACGAGGACTGTGGAGAACCCGTGTCAGTCAAAAAGAAGGCTAAAAAGTTAATTGGTAAAGCAGCTCTAAATGACTTTGCTGATTCTAGCAAGCAGCCAAGGGCATCGGCTGGTATCAACATGGCACCTACTCCTTCTCCTACTCCTTCTCCTTCTTCTTCTTCTCCGTCGGCCATTAACGGAGCAACGTCACTTCTGCCCAATCCCTCAGTGGGACCGGAAGTCACTGCCCCAGCAGCTGATTTATCTCAGGACCTGTCAGCTTCTATTAAGGTGGCTGTAAATTCGAACACAGCTCCAGTTAAGGTGGCTCCTTTAAAGACTAGAGCTGGAAAGGGCAAAGATGGAGAAGAAGAGGAGGAGACTGATCCTGGTGAGGGGCCCTCTGCTCTAAAAGATCCTGCTCAGGAGGAAGAGAAGGTTTGTTTTAAAGATCTAGCTAACCTAGTGAGATCAAAGCAGGATAGAGATGAAGTTAGGAAGGCAGCTGGCAAAGGTGGTTCTCAGCTTAAAGAGATCCTTAGGAGAATGACAGCAGGATTTTATGGGCAAAGAATTCAGGGAGAGGAGGAGGAAGATGATATTACAGACTGTTCTTCTCCACGGGAGGAATTGAGAAATGTCCGTAAAGATTTCACCAGGGCAGATAAGGAGCCAGTTCTAGCTTGGCTTAGTAGGTGTTATGATACAGGTGCTTCAGCTCTAACAGTTGGAGACAAGTCAGCAGCTCAGTTAGGAACTCTCTCAAGGGACAATGGAATAGACAGACATCTAGGCGAAGCTCTCGGTAAGGTTAATCTGTGGATACGCCTTTTAATGGCGGTTGCCCTGAGATACCCTTCCCGAGATGATCTTCCCTGGAATCCTAAACCCTGGACTACCATAGATGAGGGAATTAAGCGTTTGAGAGAATTTGCTGTTAGAGAGCTACTCTATGGTGAACATGAAACTCTGAATCCTGATGACATTCCTGTGGGTATTGGTCTTGCTAAAAAGATCATCAAACTTGCTCCTTCTAATTATGCAAACATTCTGGCAAGCAGAATTGTGTCAAGAAGTTATGGTGGAGCTTCTCCCACGGTTGGCCAATTCAGTGATCAAATGAGACAATTGGAGGATAGCATGACACGTGGTTCTTTGGTTTCGGCCATTAAAACGATGTCTGGTGATATACAGAATTGCATAAGAGAGTTAAAAGATTCCATATATCAATTGGCACAGAAGGATAATTTCAATTCTTCCTCCAGGTGGGTACAAGTCTCATCTGTGAGGAATATACGTCCTCCAAGGAGGTCATTCCAAACCAGGACATTCCAAAACAGGTCATTCCAAAACAGACCACCAAGGCAATCACGTAGAACTATTTGGATAACTCTGCGTGATCAGTTTGGTGAGAACATGAACCGCTGGGATGGACAACCAACTTCTAATCTTTTCAGGAGACTGAGGGAATTGCAAAGTGGCAGAACCCGAGGTGGCAATACCAGAAGGGTAGCTGTTACTTCCACAGTTCCCCAGAACGACTCTTATGGCTCCAACAGTGGCTCCAGTTATAACATGCAAAGTTATAAACCTGCAAACTATGTGCAATGCACATGTGCGCATGTTCCCCATAACTAGGGGTGCCCTGCCTCCCGCCAGGGGGAGGAGAGGGATAACAGAGATAATAGAATCTATTGGGATGTCTACATCCAGTGGCCTGGCACTTCACAATTTCGGAAGTACAGGGCCTTGGTTGACACAGGAGCTCAGTGCACCATAATACCATCAAATTATCAGGGATCAGAGTCTATAACTATTCTGAGAGTCACTGGTGGATCTCAAGAGTTAAGTAAGGTAGAGGTTAATATAAGTCTAACTGGTAAACAATGGAGGAAGCATACAGTTGTGACCGGACCTGATGCACCTTGTATTTTGGGAATTGATTTTCTGAGAGAAGGGCGTTTCAAAGACCCTAGAGGTTACAAATGGGCTTTTGGAGTAGCTTCAATAGAAATTGATGGACAAAAATTGAAGCTATCTGCCAGACCTGAACTTTCTGATGAATCTGCAGTTGTGGGACAACATAAGATACAGGACATTAAATTGCCGGTTGCTTCTCAGACTGTGTATCACAGACAATACAGAACCAACCGTGACTCTTTGTTGCCCATTCAGAATCTGATTCATCAGTTGGAGAGTCAGAAAGTCGTCAGCAAAACTCATTCACCTTTCAACAGTCCAGTGTGGCCTGTGCGGAAGCAGAATGGAGACTGGCGTCTGACAGTGGACTACCGAGCCCTGAATGAAGTACCACCACCTATGAGTGCAGCAGTACCAGACATGATGGAGCTACAGTATGAGCTGGAATCCAAAGAGGCCAAATGGTATGCTACCATAGACGTTGCTAATGCATTTTTCTCTATTCCCATAGCAGAGGAATGCAGGCCTCAGTTTGCTTTCACCTGGAGAGGAATCCAGTACACTTTCAACAGGCTGCCAATGGGCTGGATCCACAGCTCAAGCATCTGTCATGCAGTGATCCACGATGCTCTGGAGAAAGGCAGTGCTCCAGAACACATCCAGTTCATCGATGACATCATCGTCTGGGGTAAAACTGCTGAGGAAGTCTTTGAAAAAGGTAACAAAATCATTGACATTCTTCTGAATGCAGGTTTTGCCATCAAGCGAGACAAGGTGAAAGGACCTACCACAGAGATTCAATTTCTGGGAGTGCGGTGGCAGGATGGACGCCGACACATTCCAGTGGATGTGGTAAACAGAGTCTCCACCATGGCAAGTCCCACAAACAAGCAAGAGACCCTACGTTTCTTAGGGATAGTGGGATTTTGGAGACTACACATTCCTGGATACAGTCAAATTGTGAAACCTCTGTATGATGTGACTCGAAAGAGAAACCATTTCCACTGGGGACCTGAACAACAAGCAGCCTTTGACCAGATAAAGCAAGAGGTAGTTCAAGCAATGGGTCTGGGACCTGTCCGAGATGGTCCAGACATTAAGAACATTTTGTACACGGCTGCGAGTGACAATGGTCCAACCTGGTGCTTGTGGCAAAAAGCTCCAGGTGAGACACGTGGACGACCTCTTGGTTTCTGGAGTCGAGGTTACAGAGGTTCAGAGGCTAATTATACTCCAACAGAGAAAGAAATCTTAGCTGCCTATGAAGGAGTAAAAGCATCTTCTGAAGTGATTGGAACTGAATCACAACTTCTCTTAGCTCCCAGATTACCAGTTTTGAATTGGATGTTTAAAGGCAAAGGCTCCACACCACATCATGCCACAGACTCAACATGGCCTAAGTGGATGGCTCTGATAACACAGAGAGCTCGAATGGGAAATCTTGAAAGACCTGGTCTAGTGGAGGTGATCTCAAGTTGGCCTGAAGGTATCAACTGTGCTAAACCTCCAGAGGAGAAAGTAACTCGTGCTGAGGAAGCTCCTCCTTATAATGACCTTTCTGATGATGAAAAGAAATATGCTTTGTTCACAGACGGTTCCTGTCGTCTTGTTGGAAACAAGCGAAGGTGGAAGTCTGCAGTGTGGAGTCCAACACGCCGAGTTGCAGAGGCGAAAGATGGAGAAGGAGAATCTACTGCAAGAAGGGGGCCGCTTATTCGACCAATTTGATCAGCGGATTCCAACTTTATTGAGCATCAGACACATCTTATATACAGTTTGCTATAATTATGCCCACTTGGCAACATACTATTGGTTGCTCTCTAAATGGTTACATCATTGTTTTCACAACTCTGTGGAATTCTTCTATCCGGCCTAATTGCTCTCTTTCCCAGATCTCGCCTCCTCCTTATCTTGCTTGCCTCCCATCTCAGGGGCAGCTGGACTTCAGCATACCAAGCAATCAGCACTTTCTCACATCTCCTACTCTGCCACTATATTATCAACAGAGAATTCTTCAAGGCCTGAATTGCACAGGTGTTCCTGGGACCCATGTCCCCTCTTGCTCAAAACAAACCCCAACAACAATTCCCCCGTTTTTCTTTTGTGCAAGCAAGGCCTTGGAAGTTATTCTTTGAACACTTTGCATAATACAATTATAAACAAGTTTAACAATAATCGAAATGAGTACAATAATACCTAAGAACCTTAAAACTTACTACTATAATTAACAAACATATTTACATTAAGTCTGGGTATCCCTATCAGACACGTCTGAAAAAGTTCAATCAATTCATTATTACCTGTTATGTTGCATCTATATTTTCTCTAGGATGGTCAAAAAATCATAATTTGTTTAATGGTAGGAAGATTTCTTTAATCTGTAAAGGTAGATCTGGCCAGGCTCTAGCTTCACAGACAGAAAACTTGCAGGCAATCAGCAAGAGCAAAAGAGCTTCATTGCTTTGCCCAATATAAAATTACCCATAATAATGTGTTTTTGCTCATCCTAGTAATACTAATCTCTTATTGGTACCAACTTCACCCAAAAAGCAACTTTACAATAGTTTTCTTCATCTTATATAGTTTCAGCATCTATATAAGCAAACTTATGCTAAATAGAAGGGAGGCATATGATAGTCTTAGAATAGGTGGTCAAATCCCTTCTCCCTACATTCAGTGTGGTAAGGGTCAAAGCATCCACTTTCACACATGCCCAATTGTGCAGGCTTCTTATCTGAAGAAAACAAATTCCCAGTTCTGAATGTTTATCTTTAAGACAGCTCCTTCTCAGCCGTGATGTCTCCAATTAACCAGACAGAGTCCTTGCAAGTCTGCAAGAGAGGTTTCTTTCTCTTTACCCTCTAAACAGGCCTCACAAGATCCTGACCCTTAATCCCAGTGCACTCTAAGTCTTACAATTTTAACACAAATCACCAGTATATTCATCACAATTCCCCCCTTTTTTTTTTTTTTTGTCTTTTTTTGTCACCATTGATTTGTGTTAAAATTTCCAGATATTTCAGAACCTTCTTAATTGGATCATAATTAAGTTCATCTGTTCTGATCACATTCTGATCATAATTCTCTACTTGTAACTCGTTGACATGAGCAATCTTACTTAAAGGTGTTAGTATTTTGTAACAACAATTGCAGAGTATTATGCATAGCAATATTACAATTATTCCAACAATATTACAAACAAATGTTTAAGCCAATTTAGATTTGGTAACCAGAAAGCTAATTTATCCCATATTTCTTTAAATCCACAAGAAGTATCATCTAAAGAAATCTGATGTAACATCTGATTGTGGTTTACAATCGCCTGTAAATCTGTTTCCACTCGTTTATCTAGATTAACATAACTACAACAACTTACATTTATGACTACACATACACCCCCTTCCTTAACATATAAAAAATCCAAAGCTAATCTATTCTGAGTAGATATTTTCGAGAGACTATTGATTTCAATTTGCTGCACTTTTATTACATCTATGCTTGCATTCATCATGATTTCAACTGTAGCAGAAAAATTTACTATTGCTTTTTCAAGTTCAAGTCTTTTCTCTCCGGTCTGATCAAGATTCCACACATGGGAACATGGTTTTTGATTTCGATTGGACTACTTATGTACAAATAGGGTTAGGATCAAAATTAGGCTCCACCAAGTATATGTGAACTCTGCCTCCTCAGCCTGCTGGGGTGCAACCAGCAGCCGGGTGTATTTTCTTCTCGGCAGCAGTTACATTCTTCAGGAGCCCTACAGATTTTTTAACTCCTTAACCCACTTCAAAATTCCATTTGGAGTCTCTTCTCTACTTCCTTGGTTAGTTTGTTTACCATTTCCCATTGTGCTTTTGTTATTTCAATTCCTCTTCCTTCAAAATCTTATGTCTCTTACTTTTCCTTTTACTAATCCTTTTAATTATTCCTGATATTTCCCAACTAAAATTTCTCTAGTCTTTATTTCCCACTTATGCCAATCCCTTTCAATAATTTTCCATGGGGATTTAAATCCTTTTTCTCACCACAAAATAGGTTTTCTGTATTTACCAGCCCAAACTGCCTATTTTCAAATTCAGCATTCAGGACAAAATATTATTTTGATCATACTTTTGACCCCAGATTATCATAACAGTTATTGTGATCGATGTTCGACTTCATGGGAAATGCTGTTTCCTCTTAGTCTTGATTCTTCTGCACATTAGTGAAGGAATAGTTGTTAAAATTAATACCTATTTACTACAAACCTTAACTTATGCTAATACCAAAAAATCCTTAAAACCTTAAAAAACTATGTTAAAATTAATCCATCAAATCAGTGTCTAAAAAGAAATAAAATTGTTACATTAACTAAAAAACACTTTCCAAAATTAAAAGCTGTTTATACATTCCCTAACTATATTACATGGAGCTCCCTTGAAATGCCTAGGCAGACAACTAAGAAGGTTCGAAACAAAAGAAAATCCTACAATTTGAACTCTTAACTAAGTGCATACACCTTACTGCAATTACTATGTACTAAGTACTTATAAATACCAAATGCTTACTTATTCATTATGCTTATTAGAAAAACTTAACAAAACTCTAAATAACAAATCTCTGAAAGACGTTACAACCAGAAATGACAAAATGAGTACTGTTGCTTTAAATCAAAACAGAGTGGTGCGGCTAAAGCCGCTGCGGGGGAAAGGGGTGGGGGCTGCTGCCGTGGCAGCTGCTCCGCTGCTACTGTCGGTGCTGTTGGTGTCGGTGGTGCGTCAGCCGGTACCGCCTTGGTCAGAGCCGTCGGTAACCGCGGGGGCCGGCAGGGCTCGCGGGAGGAGAGCGGTGGCAGGAACGCTGTAACCGCGAGCCTCCAAGCGCTCCATTTTTTCTAAGAGGGGCCGTAAAGCAAAGTCGGCGCTGTTTGAATTCCTCGCTGCCGGTATTGTCTTCCGAGTCTGAGCCATCGCTGGCGATGTCAGAGGAAGGTTCCCCGCTGTGTGCAAACGGCAGTGGTGACGGCTGGTAAACGCAGTGTGGTCGCCGCAAGATGCATCGGTGGCGGCCCCCGGTCGATCGGTCGACAGTTCTCAGACACATCTTTCAGCTGCAACTCAGATACACCTGGCGCTGCATCTCGTCCTGACAAAGTTGCTCTAACTGCAGCAGCCATTCGCTGTTTCAGTTCGTAGGTTTTAACACAGTTCATGCATTCTCGCCACGACTTTTGCAGCTTTATAGCAGTTTTATCACCATCTATAACCAAGTCCCACAACTTGTTCCTGTATTCTCTCCAACAAGCTTCATCAAAATAACTATCTCCGCTAGGGAAATGCCCTAAAGCGGATCTATGGGCCAAAAGTCCAGGCATTACTTTAGACAATATCTCCGCCTTACGCTTTTCGATGACACTGTATTTCGCCTGATGACTGCTTATAGGGTCGGCCTTGCCCTTTCGAGTCTGTGCGCAAAGGTACTAAGGCTGTCATAACCTGTTGACTATGCTCAAGCTGTTTTGTCATTGTCATTGACAACACCTCAGCCTGTTTTTGTAATCCCTTATCAATCACCTCCATCAACATGGCCATCGAATTGCTTGGCAAGTCCTGAGCCCTCTGCAACAATTCGGCTACCGTCCATCTAGGATCTGCTGATGTAATAAGCTGCTGCGTCTGCTGGTTCCCATTCTGCATTAAACACTGCCTTAAAATTGCCTCTTGGATACCTTCTCCTACGCTTGCTGCTCTAAGTGCGGCAAGCAACTTATCCACAAATTCACCAAGAGGTTCCTGTCTACCTTGCTTAATTCCCATATAGTGAGGATTTGCATTTCCATCCTTCTGCTTGTCAAAAGCCATCCTCACTATCTGGGCTGATGCTTGCAAAACAGGCGGCTGTAAAAGTGCCTGTAACTCTGGTCTCTCATACTGTCCCGTTCCACACAACTGATCTACTGTTACACCAAATAATGGATTGTTTTGCTGTCTTTGTACTCCAGCTGCTTGTCTAGCTAGGTGTTCCCACTCATTCAAAAATGTCATAAATTGAGATGCTGTTAGGATCAGCTTCGTAACATTATAAGAATCTCTAGGCAACATATTATAGTTCATGTAAATAAAATCAATCATCTGTCTAGCTGGTTCAGATTGAACCCCAAACTGACTCACAGTCTGTCTTAATTGAGATAACAATTTCCATGGCAATTGGGTTACATCAGCCTGAACAACATTTTGCTCCCCAGGGACCTGTGTATACATCACTGGAAAAGCTTGATGTGAAGCAGCCAGCCGGCTAAGCCCTAACCTTTGTCTTCATTAGGGTCCCGTGTTCGAGCGCCACTTACTGCAAGAAGGGGGCCGCTTTAACGACCAATTTGATCAGCGGATTCCAACTTTATTGAGCATCAGACACATCTTATATACAGTTTGCTATAATTATGCCCACTTGGCAACATACTATTGGTTGCTCTCTAACAGGTTACATCATTGTTTTCACAACTCTGTGGAATTCTTCTATCCGGCCTAATTGCTCTCTTTCCCAGATCTCGCCTCCTCCTTATCTTGCTTGCCTCCCATCTCAGGGGCAGCTGGACTTCAGCATACCAAGCAATCAGCACTTTCTCACATCTCCTACTCTGCCACTATATTATCAACAGAGAATTCTTCAAGGCCTGAATTGCACAGGTGTTCCTGGGATCCATGTCCCCTCTTGCTCAAAACAAACCCCAACAACACATCCCCATCCCTGCGCCCAGCCCAGCCCCAGCCCCAGCCCTGCCCCATCCCAGCCCCAGCCCCAGCCCCAGCCCATACTCTGCTCCAGTCCCTGCCCCAGCCCATTCCTGGTCCCAGCCCAGCCACAGCCCAGCCCCAGGCCCTGCCCCAGCCTAACCCCAGCCCTGCCCCAGCCCTGGCTCCTGCCCCAGCCCTGGCTCCAGCCCCAGCCCCAGCCCTGCGCCAACCCAGCCCCAGCCCAAGGCCCAGCCTCAAGCCTAGTCCTGCCCCAGCCCAAGCCCCAATCCAGCCCCAGCCCTACCCCTACCTCAGCCCTAGCCCCAGCCCTTTCCGCAGCCCCAGCCCCAGCCCCACCCTCGCCACCAGCCCAGCCCCAGCCCCCAACCTTGCCCCCAGCCCAGCCCCAGTTCCAGCCCTGCCCCAGCCCTGCCCCTGCCCCGGCCCCAGCCCCTGCCCCAGCTCTGGCTCCAACCCTGTCCCCAGCCCCGGCCCCCTGCCCCAGCCCCAGCCCCAGCCCCAGCCCCCACCCTTGGCCCCAGCCCAGCCCCTGCCCCAGCCCTGCCCCGGCCCAGCCCCATCCCCAGCACAGCCCCATCCCCAGCCCTGCCCCAGCCTAGCCCCAGCCCCAGCCCAGCCCCTGCCCTGGACCCAGCCCCAGCCCCACCCCAGCCTCATCCCCAGCCCCACGCCCAGCCCCTGCCCCAGCCCCAGCCCCACCCCCGGCCCCAGCCCTGACCCCAGCCAAGCCCCACTCACGGCCCAAGCCCCAGCCCCAGCCCAGCCCTAGCCCAGCCCTGCCCCAGCCCCAGCCCTGCACCGAACCCAGCCCCAGCCGTGCCCCAGCCCTGCCCCAGCTCTGGCCCCAGCCCTGCCCCCAGCTCTGGCCCCAGTCCTGTCCCCAGCCCCAGCCCCTGCCCCAGCCCCAGCCCTAGCCCAGCCCTGCCTTCAGCCCCTGCCCCAGCCCCTGCCCCAGCCCTGCCCCTGCCCCAGCCCTGCCCCGGCCCAGCCCCAGCCTCAGCCCAGCCCCAGCCCTGGACCCAGCCCCAGCCCAGCCCCAGCCCCACCCCCCAGCCTCATCCCCAGCCCCAGCCCCAGCCCTGCCTCATCCCAGCCCCAGCCCCAGCCCCAGCCCTGCCCTCAGCCCATTCCTGGTCCCAGCCCAGCCACAGCCCAGCCCCAGCACTGCCCCAGCCCAGCCCCAACCCCCCGCCCAGCTTCAGCCCTGGACCCAGCCCCAGCCCCAGCCCAGCCCTAGCCCAGCCCTGACCCAGCCCCAGCCCTAGCCCCAGCCGTGCCCTCAGCCCAGCCCCAGGCCCGGACCCAGCCCTGGCCTCAGCCCAGCCTTAACCTAGCCCTGCCCCAGCCCCCGCCCTGCCCAGCCACAGCCCTGCACCGAACCCAGCCCCAGCCCGGCCCCAGCCCTGCCCCAGCTCTGGCCCCAGCCCTGTCCCCTGCCCCCCGCCCCTGCCCCAGCCCCAGCCCTAGGCTAGCCCTGCCCTCAGCCCCAGCCCCAGCCCCAGCCCTAGGCTAGCCCTGCCCTCAGCCCCAGCCCCTGCCCCAGCCCTGCCCCGGCCCAGCCCCAGCCCCAGCCCAGCCCCTGCCCTGGACCCAGCCACAGCCACAGCCCCAGCCACAGCCCCCAGCCCAGCCCCAGCCCTGCCCCAGCCCCCAGACCCAGCCCCCAGCCCCAGCCCCAGCCCTGCCCCCAACCCAGCCCCAGCCAAGCCCACAGCCTAGACCTGCCCCCAGCCCCAGCCCAAGGCCCAGCCTCCAGCCTACTCCAGCCCCAGCCCCGGCCCCAACCTCAGTCCCAGCCCTACCCCAGGCCCCAGCCCCTGCCCCCAGTCCAGCCCCAGCCCTGGTCCCGGCCCCAGCCGCACCCCAGCCTCATCCCCAGCCAAGGCCCAGCCCTGCCCCCGGCGCAGCCCCAGCACCAGCCCCAGCCCCACACTCGTCCCCAGCCCAACCCCTGCCCCAGCCCTACCCCTGCCCAGTCCCGGTCCCTGCCCAGCTCCAGCCCTGCCCCAGCCCCGGCCCCCAGCCCCAGCCCTGCCCCCAGCCCTGCCCCAGCCCCAGCCCCCAGCCCCCAGCCCCAGCCCTGCCCAAGACTTGGTTCCTGCCCCAGCCCCAGCCCTACCCCAGCCCCACCCTCGGTCCCAGCCCAGCCCAAACCCTGGCCTAACCCCAGGCCAAACCCCATCCTTGCCCCCAGCCCTGCCCTAGCCCTGCCCCAGTCCCAGGCCCAGCCCAGCCCCAGCCCTGCCCCAGCCCCAGCCCTGCCCAGCCCCAGCCCTGCCCCTGCCCCAGCCCTAGCCCGGCCCAGCCCCTGCCCCAGCCCCAGCCCAGCCCATGCCCTGGACCCAGCCCCATCCCAGCCCCAGCCACAGCCCAGCCCCAGCCCTGGACCCAGCCCCAGCCCGCCCCCAGCCCCACCCCAGCCTCATCCCAGCCCCAACCCCAGCCCCACCCTCTCCACCAGCCCAGCCCCAGCCCCAACCTTGGCCCCAGCCCAGCCCCAGTTCCAGCCCTGCCCCAGGCCCCGCCCCAGACCCAGCCACAGCCCCAGCCCTGCCCCATCCCAGCCCCAACCCCAGCCCCACCCTCACCACCAGCCCAGCCCCAGCCCCAATCTTGGCCCCAGCCCAGCCCCAGTTCCAGTCCTGCCCCAGTCCCCGCCCCAGACCCAGCCACAGCCCCAGCCCTGTGCCAGCCCTACCCCAGCCCAGCCCCCGGTCCAAGCCCATCCCAAGCACTGGCCCAGCCCCCAGCCCCAGCCCCATCCTTGCCCCCAGCCCAGCCCTAGCCCAGCCCCAGCTCCAGCCCAGCCCCTGCCCTCGACCCAGCCCCAGCCCCACTCCAGCCTCATCCCCAGCCCCTGCCCCAGCCCTCGCCCTGCCCCAGCCCCAGCTCTGCACCGAACGCAGCCCCAGCCCTAGCCCAGCCCTGCCCTCAGCCAAAGCCCCAGCCCCAGCCCCAGCCCCACCCTCGGCCCCATCCCAAACCCTGCCCCAGCCCTGCCCCCCTGCCCCAGCCCTGCACCGGCCCAGCCCCCAGCCCCAGCCCAGCCCCTGCCCTGGACCCAGCCCCAGCCCAGCCCCAGCCACAGCCCAGCCCCAGCCCTGGACCCGGCCCCAGCCCAGCCCCAGCCCCAGCCCCACCCCAGCCTCATCCCCTGCCCAGCCCCCAGCCCTGCCCCAGCCCAAACCCCAGCCCCAGCCCCATTGCCATCCCTGACCCCAGCCCTGCCCCAGCCCCAGCCCCTGCCCCATCCCAGCCCCAGCCCCAGCCCCAGCACTGCCCTCAGCCCAGCCCCAGGCCCGGACCCAGCCCCGGCCTCAGACCAGCCCTAAGCTAGCCCTGCCCCAGCCCCTGCTCCAGCCCATTCCTGGTCCCAGCCCAGCCACAGCCCAGCCCCCAGAACTGCCCCAGCCCAACCCCAGCCCCAGCCCAGCCCCAGCCCTGGACCCAGCCCCAGCCCCAGCCCAGCCCTAGCCCAGCCCTGACCCAGCCCCAGCCCTAGCCCAGCCCTGCCCTCAGCCCAGCCCCCAGGCCCGGACCCAGCCCCGGCCTCAGCCCAGCCCTAACCTAGCCCTGCCCCAGCCCCCGCCCTGCCCAGCCCCAGCCCTGCAACGAACACAGCCCCAGCTCTGGCCCCAGCCCTGTCCCCAGCCCCGGCCCCCTGCCCCAACCCCAGCCCCCACCCTCGGCCCCAGCCCAGCCCCTGACGCAGATCTGCCCCGGCCCCAGCCCCCAGCCCCAGCCCCAGGCCCCAGCCCAGCCCCAGCCCCAGCCCAGCACCAGCCCCCGCCCTAGCCCAGCCCCAGCCCCACCCTCAGCCCCAGCCCCAGCTCTAGCCACAGCCCAGCCACAGCCCTGGACCCAGCCCCAGCCCAGCCCCATCCCCAGCCCTGCCCCAGCCCTGCCCTCAGCCCAGCCCCAGCCCCAGCCCGGACCCAGTCCTGCCCCCAGCCCTGGACACAGCCCCACCCTGGACCCAGCCCCAGCCCCAGCCCAGCCCCAGCCCTGCCCCAGCCTAGCCCCAGCCCCAGTCCAGCCCCTGCCCTGGACCCAGTCCCAGCCCCAGCCCAAGCCCAAGCCCAGCCCCAGCCACTGCCCAGCCCCAGCCCTGCCCCAGCCTAGCCCCAGCCCCAGCCCAGCCCCTGCCCTGGACCCAGCCCCAGCCCCACCCCAGCCTCATCCCCAGCCCAGCCCCATCCCTGCCCCCAGCCCAGCCCCAGTACCAGCCCTGCCCAGCCCAGCCCCAGCCACCGCCCCAGCCCCACCCCAGCCTCATCCCCAGCCCAGGCCCAGCCCTGCCCCCAGCCCCAGCCCCAGCCCTGCCCCAGCCCAGCCCCAGCCACCGTCCAGCCCCTACCCTAGACCCAGCCCCGTCCCCACCCCAGCCCCAACCCCAGCCCCAGCCCTGCCCCAGCCCAGCCCCAGGCCTGACCTCAGCCCTGCCCCAGACCTGGCTGCAGCCCCACCCCCCAGCCCTGCCCATGCCTTGGTTCCAGCCCCAGCCCCAGCCCTGCGCCAACCCAGCCCCAGCCCAAGGCCCAGTCTCAAGACCAGTCCTGCCCCAGCCCTGGCCCCAATCCAGCCCCAGCCCTACCCCTACCTCAGCCCTAGCCCCCAGCCCTGCCCCAACCAAAGCCCCAGCACCACCCTCGCCACCAGCCCAGCCCCACCCTTGCCACCAAGCCCAGCCCCAGCCCCAACCTTGGCCCCAGCCCAGCCCCAGTTCAAGCCCTGCCCCAGCCTTGCCCCAGCCCCAGCCCCAGCCCAGCCCCAGGCCTAGCCCTGCCCCAGTCCACGCCCCAGACCCAGCCACAGCCCCAGCCCTGTGCCAGCACTGCCCCAGCCCAGCCCCGGTCCCAGCCCAGCCCAAGCACTGGCCCAGCCCCCGCCCCAGCCCAATCCTTGCCTCCAGCCCAGCCCCGAGTCCGGCCCCCAGGCCCAGCCCCCAGCCCTGCCCTGGACCCAGCCCCAGCCCCACCCCAGCCTCATCCCCCAGCCCAGGCCCAGCCCTGCCCCAGCCCAGCCCCATCCCCAGCCCCAGCCCGGCCCCCAGCCCTGGACCCAGCCACAGCCCTGCCCCAGCCCCAGCCCTGCCCCGGCCCAGCCCCAGCCACAGCCCAGCCCCCAGCCCCTGGACCCAGCCCCAGTCGCAGCCCCCGGCCCCAGCCCAGCCCTAGCCCATCCCCCAGCCCCACCCTCAGCCCCAGCCCAGCTCCAGCCACAGCCCAGCCACAGCCCCTGCCCTGCCTGCCCTGCCCCAGCCCCAGCCCCCAGCCCCAGCCGCAGCCCAGCTCCAGCCCCAGCCACAGCCCTGCCCCAGCCCTGGACCCAGCCCTAGCCCCTAGACCAGGCCCAGCCCCAGCCCCAGCCCAACCCCAGCCCCAGCCCTGCCCTCAGCCCAACCCTGCCCTCAGCCCAGCCCCAGACCCAGCCTGGCCCCAGCCCTGTCCCCTAGCCCCAGCCACAGCCCTAGCCCCAGCCCTGTCCACAGCCCCAGCCCCAACCTTGGCCCCAGCCCAGCCTCAGTTCCAGCCCCTGCCCCACTCCCCGCCCCAGACCCAGCCACAGCCCCAGCCCTGTGCCAGCCTTACCCCCAGCCCAGCCCCGGTCCCAGCCCAGCCCAAGCACTGGCCCAGCCCCAGCCCCAGCCCCATCCTTGCCCCCAGCCCAGCCCAAGCCCTGGCCCAACCCCAGTCCCCTGCCCCAGCCCAGTCCTGGTCGCAGCCCAGTCCCCAGTCCAGCCCCCAGCCCTGCCCCAGCCTAGGCCCATCCCCAGCCCAGCCCCATCCCCAGCCCAGCCCCTGCCCTGGACCCAGCCCCAGCCCCACTCCAGCCTCATCCCCAACCCAGGTCCAGCCCTGCCCCAGCCCCAAGCCCCAGACCCAGCCCCATCCCTGCCCCCAGCCCAGCCCCAGCCCCCGCCCTGCCCCAGCCCCAACTCTGCACCAAACGCGGCCCCAGCCCGATCCCAGCCCCTGCCCCAGCTCTAGCCCCAGCCCTGCCCCCAGCCCCGGCCCCTGCCCCAGCCCTGCCCCAGCCCTAGCCCAGCCCTGCCCTCAGCCCCAGCCCCAGACCCACACTTGGCCCCCTGCCCAGCCCCTGCCCCAGCCCTGCCCCGGCCCAGCCCCCAGACCCAGCCCAGCCCCTGCCCTGGACCCAGCCCCAGCCCAGCACCAGCCCAGCCCCAGCCCAGCACCAGCCCAGCCCCAGCCCCAGCCCCAGCCCAGCCCAGCCCTAGCCCAGCCCCAGCCCCAGCCCGGCTCCAGCCACAGCCCAGCCACAGCCCTGGACCCAGCCCCAGCCCAGCCCCATCACCAGCCCTGCCCCAGCCCCGCCCCAGCCCCTGCCCCAGCCCTGCCCTCAGCCCAGCCCCAGGCCTGGACCCAGCCCCGGCCTCAGCCCAGCCCCAAGCTAGGCCTGCCCCAGCCCCTGCTCCAGCCCATTCCTGGTCCCAGCCCAGCCACAGCCCAGCCCCAGCACTGCCCCCAGCCCAGCCCCAGCCCCAGCCCAGCCCCAGCCCTGGACCCAGCCCCAGCCCCAGCCCAGCCCTAGCCCAGCCCTGACCCCAGCCCCAGCCCTAGCCCAGCCCCAGCCTCAGCCCAGCCCTAACCTAGCCCTGCCCCAGCCCCTGCCCTGCCCAGCCCCAGCCCTGCACCGAACCCAGCCCCAGCCCAGCCCCCATCCCCAGCCCTGCCCCAACCATGCCCTCAGCCCAGCCCCAGCCCCAGCCTGGAACCAGTCCTGCCCCCAGCCCTGGACACAGCCCCACCCTGGACCCAGCCCAGCCCCAGCCCAGCCCCAGCCTTGCCCCAGCCTAGCCCCAGCCCCAGTCCAGCCCCTGCCCTGGACACAGTCCCAGCCCCAGCCCAGCCCAAGCCCAGCCCCAGCCTAGCCCCAGCCCCAGCCCTAGCCCCAGCCTAGCCCCAGCCCCCACCCCAGCCTCATCCCCAGCCCAGCCCCATCCCTGTCCCCAGCCCAGCCACAGCCCCAGCCCTGCCCAGCCAGCCCCAGCCACCGCCCAGCCCCACCCCAGCCCCATCCCCAGCCCAGGCCAAGCCCAGCCCCAGCCCCAGCCCCTGCCCCCAGCCCAGCCCCAGCCACTGCCCAGCCCCAGCCCGGGACACAGCCCCAGCCCCAGCCCTCTCCCAGTCCCCACCCCAGCCCCAGCCCCACCCCCGGCCCCTGCCCCGGGCCCCAGCCAAGCCCCACCCCCGGCCCCAGCCCCGGCCCCATCCCAGCCCCAGCCCCAGCCCTGCACCGAACCCAGCCCCAGCCCAGACCCAGCCCTCAGCCCCCAGCCCTCCAGACACAGCCCAGCCACAGCCCTGGACCCAGCCCCAGCCCAGCCCCAGCCCCAGCCCTGCCCTAGCCCAGCCCCAGCCCTGGACCAAGCCCCACCCCTGAGCCGAACCCAGCCCCAGCCTGGCCCCAGCCCTGCCCTAGCTCCAGCCCTAGCCCTGTCCCCAGCCTCGGCCCGTGCCCCTGCCCCAGTCCCAGTTTTGCCCCATCCCAGCCCCCAGCCCCCAGCCCTGCCCTCAGCCCAGCCCCAGACCCAGCCTCGCCCCAGCCCTGTCCCGAGCCCCAGCCACAGCCCAGCCCCAGCCCCAGCCCCAGCCCAGGCCTAGCCCAGCCCCAGCCCCGGACCCATCCCCGGTCCTAGCCCAGCCGTAGCCCAGCCCTGCCCCAGGCCCCGCCCTGCCCAGCCCCAGCCCTGCACCGAACCCAGTCCCAGCCCGGCCCCTGCCGTGCCCCAGCTCTGGCCCCAGCCCCTGTCCCCAGCCCTGCCCCAGCCCCAGCCCAGCACCAGCCCCGGCCCGAGCCCCAGCCCCATCACTACCCCAGCCCTGCCCAAGCCTTGCTTCCAGCCCCAGCCCCTGCACCAGCCCCGGCCCCTCCCCCAGCTCAGCCCCAGCGCAGCTCCAGCCCTGCCTCGGCCCCAGCCCAGCCCCTGCCCCAGCCCTGCCCCAGCCCCAGCCCTAACCCAGCCCCAGCCCTGCCCCCAGCCCAGCCCCAGCCCCAGCCTAGCCCCCGGCCCAAGCCCTAGCCGTTCCCCCAGCCCTTGCTCAGCCCCCAACCCCAGCCCCCACCCTCCAGCCCTGTCCCCAGACCCCAGACCGAGCCCTGGCCCCAGCCTCCAGCCCCAGCCCAGCCCCTGCCCAGCCCCCAGCAGTGCCCCCTGCGCCGGCCCCAGACCCCAGCCCCAGCCCTGCCCCAGCCCTGCCCACCAGCCCTGCCCCAGTCATGCCCCCAGCCTCATTCCTTGCCCCAGCCCTGCCCCATCCCCCGGACCCAGCCC